>NC_092090.1:92595638-92888128 GCF_045679555.1 Salvelinus alpinus
GCGAGAGAGAGAAAAGGCACAAAGGACTGTTGCTCGGGTGACTCATTCCATTCACCATATTTTGTCTCTATCAGACTATGAACAAAGAAACTCTGAAGAATATGTCATGGCAACTAGAGCCATTAGTCTAAAGGGTCTATAAACAAGACGATGACCTCACCTTTTACCCCCTTGAGAAAGACCAAGGGAAAACATATTGAAGATTTCATGTTTAGAGTTTTTAAGGCTTTTTTGTGATGGCTGGTTGATGAAGGATAAAAAGCACCTAGACACTGTTGTTCACAGGGTTTCTCAATGTCATTTTTTACAACAAAAAACAAGTAGCAGTCTAAACAATAATAATAAGATTACTTTTTTTGTAACGGACAGTTAATAAAAACAAAATGCTCCCCCCTACCCAACGGAAAATTTGTTTTCTTATAATCCTCCCCCTGTACTGTAATTTTTTTTTGCACAACCTCCCCCCTCACAGAATTACCTCAAAATAATTTTTACAACCACAAATAACCATAACAGTAGCGACCCTGTTGACAAACGTGGATATCGACTGTGCCACTTCAGCCTTTGTGGAACAGTCGATGCCACTCAGGGTTACGGGCCAGAAGGTTGAGGGTTCACCGACTACCACGGATGAGCTCACTCTCCCTGCCTGTTTCATTAGTCCTACACTACGATCAGAGCCGGCTGTAGACAATGATCAGCTAGTGGGAAATCAGATTCATGATGATGACTGCTTGTCTAGCTTGTAGCTCAGATTCTGAAAGTATGATGTTGACATGATCAGTCCAATCAAAGCTACGGTAGATATAACGAGACCTTAAGTCATTTTATTCTTTGGCCAATGACCTTGAGCCTTCTTGGATGGGCACTGCGAATGTAAATGTATGGCAGCACCCAAGGGGCTTGAATTTTGCAGTGATGTAGTGTCCCCATGAGTGACAGAACACTGAGCCAATCATGCCGCGACTAGAGGACATTACCAACCCCTATGCTCTGTATTTTCCGCTGGCTGCCCCACAGAAAGCACTGAGCTAGGCTGAAACACCTGTATTTTGGAGCTGCCTTACTCAAGAAAACACAAAAGAGACCATGTTTGTATGTGGCTTTATTAACTCAATGATTATTATTATGTTTTTTACGTTGTTTGCAAATTTATATGTGACACGTATTAATGCCAAAATAACATGCAAAACAGCCCCCCCCCCCTCCCCCAAAAGTATCATTATTTAGCTAAACTGCCCTTAATGATGGGTCGGCATTGATGTCAAGCCATTTTGAGGATGCTGTAATTATATTTTGGATGATCATGTGCATGTTTACAGGATACTTTTGAAGTAGCTTAATCAGATTAAAACATTGTGACTGGTTGTGTTTATGCCACACATAAAAGGTAATACATTTTAAAAGTTCAATGACAAATATTTAGGCGATATTGAAGCGTTAGGTCTTAGTTGCTCGAGGACTGGAGCTTTTCCTGAATACAGTAACTGAGCCTGGAACATATGTTTCCACATTATTATAGGACGACTTGGGAGAACGATGATCTCAGTATCAGAAGTAAAAATACAGCCAGACTGGCCCGCCACTGTGTCTTTGTAGAGCGTATAAACTGTCGAGAGTAGTCTCACGTGTGATCCAAATGGAATGAAACATTAAAATCACAGGGCCAGTTTTGAGCCGTCATTCATATGACATTTTCGCTGCAGCCTAGAGTATCATGTTTTACTCATTGCATTATGGTGTTGTAGGCTGGTCTAGGGGGGATAATTGTATTGTCCCTGAACAATATCAATAGGTGAGCTTTTTGAGTTGCGTGTTTCATGTCTTCACTGTTCATTCACGATGATGCACCTGTTCCTCCGCTGCCTATCAGCTATTCCTTTTGGTTCTTGTGGATTCAGATTGAAAATTGGTGCATATTTGAAATTATTTTATGTGTGGTATGATTTTTTTTAAATGTATTTTTTATTTCACCTTTATTTAACCAGGTAGGCTAGATGAGAACAAGTTCTCATTTACAACTGCCACCTGGCCAAGATAAAGCAAAGCAGTGCTAGACAAACAACAACACAGAGTTACACATGGAATAAACAAACACCCAGTCAATAACAAGTCTATATACAGTGTGTGAAAATGAGGTAGGATAAGGGAGGTAAGGCAATAAATAGGCCATAGTGGCGAAATAATTACAATATAGCAATTAAACACTGGAGTGATAGATGTGCAGAAGATGATTGTGCAAGTAGAGATACTGGGGTGCAAAGGAGCAAAATAAAATAAATAAATAACAGTATGGGGATGAGGTAGTTGGATGGGCTATTTACAGATGGGCTATGTACAAGTGCAGTGATCTGTGAGCTGCTCTGACAGCTGATGCTTAAAGTTAGTGAGGGAGATATGAGTTTCTAGCTTCAGTGATGTTTGCAGTTCGTTCCAGTCATTGGCAGCAGAGAACTGGAGGGAAAGGCGGCCAAAGTAGGAATTGGCTTTGGGGTGACCAGTGAGATATACCTGCTGAAGCGTGTGCTACGGGTGGGTGCTGCTATGATGACCAGTGAGCTGAGATAAGGCAGGGCTTTACCTAGCATATACGTATAGATGACCTGGAGCCAGTGGGTTTGGCGACGAATATGAAGCAAGGGCCAGCCAACGAGAGCATACAGGTCGCAGTGGTGGGTAGTATATGGGGCTTTGGTGACAAAACAGATGGCACTGTGATAGACTGCATCCAATTTGCTGAGTAGAGTGTTGGAGGCTATTTTGTAAATGACATCGCCGAAGTCAAGGATCGGTAGGATAGTCAGTTTTACGAGGGTATGTTTGGCAGCATGAGTGAAGGATGCTTTGTTGCAGAATAGGAAACAGATTCTAGATTTAATTTTGGATTGGAGATGTTTGATGTGAGTCTGGAAGGAGAGTTTACAGTCTAACCAGACACCTAGGTGTTTGTAGTTGCCGGTTAGCCTAATGCAGATCTGGACAAACAATCCACCTACCACTATTGTCACTATGAATGGTGGATAGAGGGCAGGATAGACCGTTAGACTGGTAGATTCGGACCTGTGGTATAGTAAAAGTTAGCACATGGAAAAGCGTAGCTCATAAGGGAAGTACCAAAATACCTTGATATACTGTAGGGGTGGCACATGCAAGCAGATGAGGACATTTGGATAGGAGGAAGACATTATATAGAGAGAACGTAAACCAGGGAAATATGCACTCCAATAAAAACACACACACAAACTTTCCCAAAGAAACAAACAAATTAGACAACCCTCAGCCTATTCTGGACCACCCCTCCTCCCACCCAGTAAATAGTGAACTGTCCCTAAGAGCTAATGAGTTGCGGCATGGTGGAACGGGATTAAGATGGATGTATTCCAACACTGCAGGGTCAAAACACATGGATCAGTAAATAGAATTCATCTGGGCTCATTCTAAGACCTTGTCTTTTGGAGCATCCTTCTATTTTGGTAAGATGACGCCATAATTGATCGGTCAACCATGAGTAATCTTTGTTTGTCACCACACACACACACACACACATGCACGCACACACGCACGCACGCACACACACACACACACACGCACGCACGCACGCACGCACACTCACACACACTCACACACGCGTACACACACACACACACACACACACACACACACACACACACACACACACACACACACACACACACACACACACACACACACACACACACACACACACACACACACACACACACACACACACACACACACACAAGTGAAAACTGACAATTTTTTCTTATATCAATTAAATAGTGGAGAGATGTGTGTTTGTGAAGTGTCAGAATGATGAAGTGCCCACACTTCCCTTCCACTCGGCTAAATGAAGGTCCATGTGGGTGACGAGCGTCCAGCTTATGCAGCCTATTAAGTGAGGCAGTCATGCATTGCGGAGTGGCAAATGACTCTGGATGTTAGGCAGCGCTCGGCAGATGAGCCTGCTACTGTGCTGTGCTGTCTAGTGAGGCAGTTGGAATTGATTGTTTGGCTGACTTTCAGTCCAGCTGCTCTAACTGCGTACACTGGAAGTTCCCTGGATGTACTACAGATGAGGGAGCTAAGTAACTAAAGTTCCCTGGCTGTACTACAGATGAGGGAGCTAAGCAACCAAAGTGAGATGGCTGTACTACAGATGAGGGAGCTAAGCAACCAAAGTGAGATGGCTGTACTACAGATGAGGGAGCTAAGCAACCAAAGTGAGATGGCTGTACTACAGATGAGGGAGCTAAGCAACCAAAGTGAGATGGCTGTACTACAGATGAGGGAGCTAAGCAACTAAAGTTCCCTGGCTGTACTACAGATGAGGGAGCTAAGCAACTAAAGTTCCCTGGCTGTACTACAGATGAGGGAGCTAAGCAACTAAAGTTCCCTGGCTGTACTACAGATGAGGGAGCTAAGCAACTAAAGTTCCCTGGCTGTACTACAGATGAGGGAGCTAAGCAACTAAAGTTCCCTGGCTGTACTACAGATGAGGGAGCTAAGCAACTAAAGTTCCCTGGCTGTACTACAGATGAGGGAGCTAAGCAACCAAAGTGAGATGGCTGTACTACAGATGAGGGAGCTAAGCAACCAAAGTGAGATGGCTGTACTACAGATGAGGGAGCTAAGCAACCAAAGTGAGATGGCTGTACTACAGATGAGGGAGCTAAGCAACCAAAGTGAGATGGCTGTACTAGAGCTGTGGGGGGGTGGGGGGGGGGGGCTGGGCAGCCGAGTCCAATAGGTGACATTTTCATGCACTGTCAGTCTTTGGTTGATATAACTCCTCTGAGGCACTTTGTTCGAAACATATGAGCTTTCTCAGGATGAAATCAGTCGATGAATGATGCGATAATTAACATTGGGTCGTACCGCCGGCCATCATGGCTTATTTTCTTATAGCATCAATGCTTCTTTTGTCTCTGTGGCTGAGACTTGAGGCTCCCCAGTGTGAGACAGTATGACAGGGGTTATGTTCCTCATATTGATATTATTGGATCAACCATGACTATCCTTCCATCGTCACCTTTTCTTAGAGGTGGTTTAGCTCTTGAGCAGTCAATACAAGCTGACTCATTTTTAATGATTTTATGCTACCAAGAGTGGAAACAGCCAGATGCTCTTCAGCTAGGTGCTGAAAGTCACACAAAACCTGAATCAATTCAATGTTTTTTGACTCCCGAGGCAAAAATTGGTTATCAACATAATGTTCTCCTCATCATTTTATCTTACTTATTCAACATAATCACGTTCCGTCACATGGCTAGCTGTTGGCATTTACAAAATAGCATCAACTTACACAGGTTTTGATCAATCAACGTTTAATTTGCGTTTGTTTGCAACTCAGTCAACTATCAACCAAAACTGGATGTTGGTCTGACCTCTTTGTTTACTGGTAGGTATCCATGATTTTCCCAGCAACCTTTAACATGTTGTTATTTTGCATTTCACTTTGTCACAAAAATGAACGATAATAAATGTGACCCTTCTCTGCCTAAATATATGTTCATTTTCCAGGCTGGTCAATGTAATGTACCTCATTGCCTAGGAATACACTGGATGCGTCAACTGGTATTTATTGGGTTTCCGGTCTTTACCAGCCTAACAGGTTTGGGCTCAATTCTAATTGAAGGCAGTCTATTCAGTAAGTGATTTGAATTTCAAATTCAGCAGTTTTCCATTGTAAGAAATAGCTTTTACTTTTCAGTTGATTGAGAAGTCATTGAAAATAAATGTTATTTTTGTTATTATTGAAATGTAATTTTGTTTACTTCCTGAATTGACTGCCTTCAATTAGAATTGAGTCCAACCCTGCAGCCTAAGTGCATCTCACAATGCCAAGCCTACTGGGTATGGAGGGAAGTAAATCACTCTCGATTATGCGGAGGTGAATGACATATGAATGGGGAGAATGTCAGCGAAACAACGAGAGGCTGTGACCGGAGAGAAGTCTAGACATTCGGTGGCTGTGCAGCAGAACTGATTGGTGGTATAGAACGTATGTTCGTCCTTTCATGTAACTGGATTGGTAATGGTTACACTGGTTAGCCATGTTTGCCAATGTCAGATATTGTGACTTCATCCAGCTTCCCAGACTTCTTGAGTCTTTGCCTGGCTTCATCTGTATGTTTGAAGATTGTCTGTGTGTTTCTCCATCTTTGCTTGGTGTTCACTACAGACTGAGTGTGTCGGAACAAGCTCACCTCTCTGCACACCTCTCACGACTTTCCAAACTATAGAGCAGACCTATAGATGGCAGGAAAAAGGTTTCTAGTGTCCTCCGACCCCATAGTTATCTGGTCCGTGGAGGCTGCAACACTAGTCTAATTGTCCTGTGTTCACATGTGTTTGGAACATCAAGTGTTCCCCAGCGACGGCAAGAAATACAGTTTATAATTACAGTTATTATTCAAATGTGTGAACAAAGAGACAGCTGCAATAAACCAGCACTAAAGAGGGCAAAGAGACGGTAGAAGAAACCAAATCGGATATACAGCACTGCACTGGAAATCCAAACATTTCCTTTCACAGCTGAACATCTCAGTCGCAGTCCCTCAAGAGGGAACTATTCTGTGGACATTGGTATTGGTTGTCTAGGTGTGGTTAAGGGTTGTGTGTCAGTGTTCTATACAGTCGAGACTTGCACAGTGAGATGTACTGACTAGGTTTTAGTAAAGGGGTATAGAGTCGGCGACCACCTCGACACAACACACCATTCAGGAAGTAGAGTCGTGGAATGAAACTTTATTTGAAAGGAAATGAGAGGCGCGAGAGAGACAGAAAGATAAAATAAACAAAAAAAATCGCATTCAATACACTTCATATTGAATACGACCTCAACACGTCTTCCCACTGCTTTTCACACGGGAACCATTGAGAAGCGCTGGCAGAATAAAAGACCTTGGTTTATTGTGAGCCTTTAGCTTGCTGCTTTATTACTGTACCTGAACTGTCCCTCTATAATGACTTACAGTTAAAACGCAATTACAGAGTCAGGCTGAAGGGGGAGAATCAATACCGCAAGGAATGACAATCCTTCCCAGGAACACTAAGGTATTATCAATAGCTTTTTCTTCTTCTTGTTTGTCTGCCAGTTTGGGAAGGTTGGTGGTGGTGTGTTCTTTTGGAGGGAGGGCTGTTTACCTCGGCTGAATAGTCATGACAAAGACAACTTTCTTCCTCACAGTTACTATGTCTTCTTCCCTCGAATGATTCCATCATTGTGTGCATCATTATGGTTCCCCAATGGTTTGAACGGAGTCTACTCTTGGCACAGGACAGAGCATAACAGAGGCTGACCGTCTCTCAGTGAACCATCTTAGTAATACGGATGCATTAGTATCTTTCACTAGAGTTTGGGGACCTGGAGACACAGTTCACTGAGCATTACTACAATTACAGTTTGAGGGTTTAGTACATTTATTAAAGAAATAGCCATGCCATTTTTAGGAAGTTGTAAAAATCTATGAGGCAGTTACTCCTCAGTCAGACAAAATGATGAGGAAATTAATCCACTAGTGTATTCAAGATTGACTTACCCTGGTGGGGTTTTTCCCAAGAGGATTTTACGTTTCTATGACTCTTTTTTCTGCAAAATAATGAACCCATTTACTCACCATGACAACAGGTTGGTCGATGTGCTTGTTCTTTTATTTGTTGATTTCATATCAGTAATTTAAGGAATATTAAACATGTTGCTCTCTACAAAACACTTCCCCCATTAGGCCACGTTTCACACGTCACAGCTGAACAAATAGATATTTACATTCCTAGATGTATGTAATTCAATCATGGACTTCTGTAAATTACTTTTTGATCAATATACTGAATAAAATAGACAAGGCATTTAATAGCCCATACCCACGCCTCTTCATTTTAAAGTGCTATATTTTTTGACTCCACTAATTTTTGACATTACTATCCTGTGGACATTTGTTAGGTCTCGCCCAGTTAACAAGATGATATTACTTTAACAATGTGCCGTAACTGTAAATCAACTTTGCCAATATTGCCAAGCGAGATCCAGTACATTTACTGGCACTGCTAACTTTTGAAGTCTGAACCAGTAGGAGCCATGTAACTTTGCCGTCTACAAGTTGGATTTCCTTGTGTTTTTCTACCTGTAACTAGTGGATCTATTGGGCTCTATTCAATTCTATCGTATTCTGGCACGATATGTATTCGTACAAATGACGGTACTGTGACAACATTGGGTATTGACCCATATGTGTCCTGCCTGTCACATTCCATGCAGGTTACTTCTGGGTTACAACGTAGTCACAGGAAAGTAGACCACCCGAAGCCTCCATGATAAAATAGTCTTATTAACGTCCTGATGGAATTCAATAAAACCAGGCATGCTTCTTTTTCAAAAGTCTTGATTAAGGAGATGATTTTGGTCTGTGTGCAATCTCCCCAGCTATTCTGATTGAGGTTAGAGCAGTCCATTGACTTGTTATGGCCCTGGGACTAAAACACCAATCTGCTATCAGAATATGTTGACATATACCATGGAATACCACCGGCATTTATGGGTAAAGAAGGCTCAGTGGCAAACAGATGTTTCCTAGGTTACAGTACGGACTATGATCACTGATGGGACTGATGTAGCCCTGGCATT
Organism: Salvelinus alpinus; assembly: GCF_045679555.1. Taxonomy (NCBI): domain Eukaryota; kingdom Metazoa; phylum Chordata; class Actinopteri; order Salmoniformes; family Salmonidae; genus Salvelinus; species Salvelinus alpinus. The sequence goes on from NC_092090.1 coordinate 92,604,283, forward strand.
TGGCCAAGATATATCTGTTGGTCAGGACAGCAACCGTTCAGTCAACCAAGTTCCAAAGGCCTGGCCTTTGCTCGCTGTGAATTCTAGATCAGTTCAGTAATAAGATTTGGTACACTGTGATATTTTAATCGTGTAATGCCCCCAGAGCTCAATGTGAACATGTCATGAATATGAACTGCTGCTTATGATGCTTCAGAGTTCTGCTTGGAATTTGAAGGCTCCATTCCCTCGGAGTCAGTCTCTCCTCAGAGCAGGTTTTGTAACTGTGTGACTCAGATCAACTTTATTATCCCACCAGGGGGAAATTAATCATTTGCTTAAAAAGATGGTACATGACACATGAAAACAAAGAAATGACACAATATAATTCATTCAAAGTGAAGGTGCAATATGCTCTACAGACTAGAAGAACACACTTAGCCAGATTGATGAATTCTTAGAAATAAATATTTAGAGCAATTTTGCTTGGCTGTAGGAACTCTCTTTTACCTGTCAGTGCAGCAGGACCTCGGTGCCTGGCTACGAGTACAGAACATCGGCCATTTCACAGATCCTTAAGCATTCTAGTGGATGATTTGTATTCAGCTCGGTTACATATTCCGGGCTTCCTCTGAGATCTGTGTTGGGGAAGAAAAGTCATGTTCTTGTTTCAAAGCATACGACAACTGACAATGACACTGTGCCAAAATTATTTATGGGGGAGAAAAGGAAGGCAGCCAGGCAAACGTTGTCTTCAGATAGCAGAGTGGTACCATGGAGGAAAGGCACCGGCTCAGATGGCCTACAGTCATCCACCCTCAGGGAGGGAGAAGGACAGCTGTTTTCCCTCTCATGTCTCAGTGTGGTTTTGTGTCAGAATGCTCTTCTACAGTAATGAATGAAGACAAATGTCAAGTTCGCCATGTTCAGGTCGTTGTAAAAGTCCGGTCTGGATAACAAAACAAACTAGCCGATCAACTACACCCCGTAACGGTTATACTGGCAGGTTAGTGTGAACATTCATCTACATCAGTGGAGGCTGCTGAGGGGAGGATGGCTCATAATAATGGCTGGAACGGCGCCAATGGAATGGCATCAAACCATTCCACCTATTCCGCTCCAGCCATTACCACGAGCCTGTGGTCTATATCCTCTTTACCTTCCTGGCTGGTAGATTTTCTGCAGTTATTGTTGTGCCACTGGTCTCTGGATTCAGACATACTGTTAAATATGCTGCTGTTATTGTTGTGCCACTGGTCTCTGGATTCAAACATACTGTTAAATATGCTGCTGTTATTGTTGTGCCACTGGTCTCTGGAATCAGACATACTGTTGGCTAGTGTCATTAAGAGGCTGTTGACCATTGTGCTTACCTCTGTCAGACTGACAGTGTTCATTAGATACTGCTACTTCAATCCTGTAGCACACAGCATCTTAGAGAGAGGGAGAGGGAGAGGGAGAGGGAGAGGGAGAGGGAGAGGGAGAGGGAGAGGGAGAGAGATTTTCTTTGCAGATTATATCCAGTATCCACACTTACTTCCCTTGCACAATCTCTCTGGCCTAGTCACTCCCACTTGATCATGGAACTGAAAGTATGCAAATATATGTTATAGTGCATATGCTTCATATTCAATAATATGAATCAAGCCTTTCAGCTATGCCTTCTGAGAAAATGTCTCACTCTTTCCATGAAGGGCATATACACTCAATGACTGCATGCGTTGCAGTAGTTTATGCTTGTACAATGCTTCTCATGCAGATACCTATTCAGGAAGTCCTATTCAGGAAGTCCTATTCAGGAAGTCCTATTCAGGAAGTCCTATTCAGGAAGTCTTATTCAGGAAGTCTTATTCAGGAAGTCTTATTCAGGAAGTCCTATTCAGGAAGTCCTATTCAGGAAATCCTATTCAGGAAGTCCTATTCCACTTCAGACTTATCCGATGCTGCTCTTAAGAGCTGAGGTGTGCTTGTTCTTCAGCCATAATATTATTATGCATTTCTTCCACATTATAGGCACAGAACGAGGAGATAATAATTTGAATACAGTCTTATTATAGTGGTCTTCTAAATATGCAGGTTGATTCGTGGAGACTAGGAGCAGCAATTACTGTGAAGATAAATCTTGGGTTGTAATAATAAGAAAATATTGCTCCTGCCAAATGAAAACTAAACACTCAAATATACATGCAGGCAGTGATCATAGGACTCTATATACAGTAGAGAGAACGGTAAAAGGGATTATGGTGCCTCTATGGTAAATGGCTTCTTTTCATTTGATAAATTATGCCATGGGAGGGAATGTAAAGGACGTCACTCTGCTTGTTTAGCGAGTACCACTTCCTCCTGATTCGGTGTACACCGACGCTCGAACCCAGGAACTCTGCCTTTGCTAGCACGTGGTCTCCCACCTGAAGCGTCTTACTAGTCGGCGCCGCGCGAAAAGCTAGTCATTTGGCGGACCAAGTGGTGACACTTCAGGCTGAGGAGTAAGATTCACACATCACTGTGTGCTACAGCAGCACTAGTATCACTTACTGTCAGACTGTAGTGGGCAATGAATCCCACATCACCTACTATATAAGGGCTCTCCAACCCTGTTCCTGGAGCGTTGCCGTCCTGTAGGTTTTCACTCCGACCCCAGTTGTAACTAACCTGATTCATTTTATAAACCAGCTAATTATTAGAATCAGGTGTGCTAGATTAAGTTTCATGTTTTATGTCACATGCACAGTGGAATGCCTTTTTTTGTCAGCTCTAACCCCAACAATGTAGTAATCAATAATCAATAACAATGTGGTAATCGATAACAATGTGGTCATCAATAACAATGTAGTAATCAATAACAATGTGGTAATCGATAACAATGTGGTCATCAATAACAATGTAGTAATCAATAACAATGTAGTAATCAATAACAATGTGGTCATCAATAACAATGTAGTAATCAATAACAATGTGGTCATCAATAACAATGTGGTCATCAATAACAATGTGGTCATCAATAACAATGTAGTAATCAATAACAATGTGGTCATCAATAACAATGTAGTAATCAATAACAATGTGGTCATCAATAACAATGTAGTCATCAATAACAATGTGGTCATCAATAACAATGTAGTAATCAATAACAATGTAGTCATCAATAACAATGTAGTAATCAATAACAATGTGGTCATCAATAACAATGTAGTAATCAATAACAATGTGGTCATCAATAACAATGTAGTCATCAATAACAATGTGGTCATCAATAACAATGTAGTAATCAATAACAATGTAGTAATCAATAACAATGTAGTAATCAATAACAATGTAGTAATCAATAACAATGTAGTAATCAATAACAATGTAGTAATCAATAACAATGTGGTCATCAATAACAATGTAGTAATCAATAACAATGTGGTCATCAATAACAATGTAGTCATCAATAACAATGTGGTCATCAATAACAATGTAGTAATCAATAACAATGTAGTAATCAATAACAATGTAGTAATCAATAACAATGTAGTAATCAATAACAATGTAGTAATCAATAACAATGTAGTAATCAATAACAATGTGGTAATCAATAACAATGTGGTCAGAGGTCAGAGGTCAGAGCTCCCATCTGAACCCTTTGTCCACCAATCACAACCACCACCACCAACAATTACAGGCTTGACAGTAGGTTGGCCAAATCACTTATGGAGTGAGGCAGTCAATCACTGAGGTCGACATGAGCTGTGGGCCCAATGAACAGTTGTTCCTCCAGTGACCCCCTTTAACCACTGTAAAAAGTGTTTTTGGGGCTGCGGGGCAATTGATCTTAAAAGATTAAAGCAAATATTAAATGAGGAAATGTTGTGGTGGAATATGATTTAATGGTGAGGCAGCCAGGAGCCGAGAGGATGTGGATGGATTTGGGAGAGAGGGAGGGAGAGGGAGGGGGACAGAGAGGGGGAGAGGGAGGGGGACAGAGAGGGGGAGAGGGAGGGGTATGGAGAGGGGGAGAGGGAGGGGGACAGAGAGGGGGAGAGGTCACTGCTCCCACTGAGCACATTCATTTTACAATGTTTTCCCTTTCCCTCCCTCTGGACAGCAGCCTGCCTCCCCTTCCTCCTTTCCCTTCCAACCCCAATAATATAAAATATAGCAGAGAAACCGACTTTGGCCATATACAGTATCGCCAGTCTAAGGTTGTAGCTGACGACAGAGATAGAATTTCTGCCATTGCTATTGGCATTTTATTAATACAATTGTCAATTTGTATTGTAAAATATGTATAACTGTCATGATGGCCAACGGTTCTGGAAACTTACACAGACCAGAAACCTCCCCCATCTCTCCCTCCCTGCACAGCCAGCCTAGCCAATCCGCAGGCTGTATCGATTTGTCTCAAGTGAACAATCCATTTAAGGTCCAGCAGCTCATTAGACCTCCAAGCAAAGCAACAACATAAACTAATGAATAGTTACTACACCCTGTCTGTTGCTACGTAGCCATGGGCTCACAGAGGAGATGTGATGTGTGTGTGTGTGTGTGTGTGTGTGTGTGTGTGTGTGTGTGTGTGTGTGCGTGCGTGCGTGTGTGCGCGCGCGTGCGTGTGTGGTGTGTGTGTGTGTGTGTGTGTGTGTGTGTGTGTGCGCGCGTGCGTGCGTGCGTGCGTGCGTGTGTGTGTGTGTGTGTGTGTGCGTGCGTGTGTGTGCACGTGCCTGCATGCATACGGTTATGGAGCATCTTAGTAGGTGTTCTCACCAGGAATCCCCAGTCCTGATCAAACCTTTCTCTCCTCCAGTATGTGCAGTCCTGATGAACTGTAGGGAGGGAGGGAGCAGAGGGAGCTCATTCAGACACTCACTGAATAAAACATGACTTACCCATGCGTGTTCTCAGGGGATGATATAAAGTCTCTCCTGCTTACCTCCCTGGTCCTGGAAATGGGACACTGTTCAGGTGCCTGTGTTTGCAATCTGCAGGTCTAACCAGCAGATTCACATACAGTATAAAGCAGTGTTATTCGAAGTCGGGGTCATGAGTTGGGTCGCCGGGGGAATTGCAGTGGGGTCGTAAAATATATATATATTTTTGGGGGTGAGATTAATTTACAAACTTTTTTGATTAAAATATATTTCTAGGGTTGAGATTAATGTATTTATTTATTTTCTCAGATGAAAATGTAATGAATTGAAGGTTATTTGTTAATGTGATAATCTACGTTTAGAGATTTCAAAGGTGTTGTTAAATTTGGGGTGGGGTGTGGTCGACAGAATTTTTGTATAAAAAAGGGGTCCCCAGAGATTCTGGCACAAAAAATGGGTTCCCCTCTGAAGGTTTAATACCCCTGGCTGTAAGGGCCTTTTGGCAAAGTCCCAAAATGGCACCCTAGTCCCATATAGTGCAGTATATGGGACTAGATCAGATCCCTGGTCAAAAGTAGTGCACTATATAGGGAATAGGTTGCCATTTGGGATGTAAACTATCGTTAGAGATATGTGTCTGTTAAGAACATAGTGTCTGGCCATGTATTTGTGCTTAACAAGTCACATAATAAGTTGCATGGACTCACTCTGTGTGCAATACTAGTGTTTAACAGGATTTTTGAATGACTATCTCATCTCTGTACCCCACACATATAATTATCTGTAAGGTCGAGCAGTGAATTTCAAACACAGATTTAACTACAAAGACCAGGGAGATTTTCCAATGCTTCGCAAAGAAGGGCACCTATTGATAGATAAATAAAAAAATGGACATTGAATATCCCTTTGAGCAGGGTAAAGTTATTAATTACACTTTGGATGGTGTATCAATAAATAAAATCAAGCTTTATTTATACAGCACATTTCAGACATGGAATGCAGCACAATGTGCTTCACAGGAAAAAACTAATACAAATAATGAAAATATATATTTTTGATATTTACTACACAACAAACATAAGAAGATTAAAAGGTTCAAAGCTAAAAAAGTGTGATTTAAGATCTCTTTTAAATATGTCCACAGCTTCGGCCCCCTCAGGTTCTCTGGCAGGCTATTCCAGAGGCTGGGGACACAGTAACTAAAGGCTGCCACTCCATTCCTCTTGGTCCTAGGCTTTGGGATAGTTAAAAGGCCAGAGGACCTGAGGGACCTACTAGGTACCTAACTTAAAAGCATGTCTGACATGTATTGGGTTGAACAATCGTGGATTGATTGAAAACCTATAGAAGAATCTTAAAATGTATTCTAAAACTCACAGTGCAGAGACCTTAAAATCGGTGTAATGTGCGTTCTCTGTCTGGTCTTGGTCAGTACCTGTGCAGCAGAATTCTGTATGTTTTGCAGTTGACCAATCGCTTTCTTGGGTAGACCAGATAGGAAAGCATTACAGTAGTCAAGCCTGCTTTTAATAAAAAGTATCTCTGTATCAGCCTGAGAGGGAAACAGGGGCACCTTAGCAGTGTTCCTCATGTGGTAAAAAGCTATTTTGATCACATTCCTAATGTGTGATTCGAAATGTAGTCCTGAATCTATAATAACACCTAGGTTTTTACCTGTATTACAGTGCCTTTCGGAAAGTTTTTAGACCCGTTGACTTTTTTAACATTTTGTTACGTTAGAGCCTTATTCTAAAATGGATGAAATCGTTTCTTTCCCTCATCAATCTACACACAATGCCCCTTAATGACAAGGCAAAAACTAATATCACATTTACATAAGTATTCAAACCCTTGACTCAGTACTTTTTTGAAGCACCTTTGGCAGCAATTACAGCCTTGAGTCTTCTTGGGTATGACGCTGCAAGCTTGGCACACCTGTATTTTGGGAGTTTCTCCCTTTCTTCTCTGCAGATCCTCTCAAGCTCTGTCAGGTCGGATGGGGAGCGTAGCTGTACAGCTATTTTCAGGTCTCTCCAGAGCTGTCCGGGCTCTGGCTGGGCCACTCAAGGACATTCAGAGACCGAAGCCACTCCTGCGTTGTCTTGGCTGTGTTCTTAGGATTGTTGTCCTGTTGGAAGGTGAACCTTCGCTCCTAATCTGAGGTTCCGAGCACTCTGGAGCAGGTTTTCATCAAGGATCTCTGTACTTTGCGCCCTTCATCTTTCCCTCGAACCTGACTAGTCCCCCAGTCCCTGACGCTGAAAAACAAAACACAGTATAAATAATGCTTCACCGTAATGATGGTGCCAGGTTTCCTCTAGATGTGGCGCTTGGCATTCAGGCCAAAGAGTTCAATTTTGGTTTCATCAGACCAAGGAATCTTGTTTCTTATGGTCTGCGTCCTTTAGGTGCCTTTTGGCAAACTCCAAGCGGGCTATCATGTGCCTTTTACTGAGTAGTGGCTTCCGTCTAGCCACTCTACCATAAAGGCCTGATTGGTGGAGTGCTGCAGAGATGGTTGTCTTTCTGGAAGGTTCTCCCATCTCCTCAGAGGAACTCTGGAGTTCTGTCAGAGTGACCATTGGGTTCTTGGTCACCTCCCTGACCAAGGCCCTTCTCCCCGATTGCTCAGTTTGGTCGGGTGACCAGCTCTAGGAAGAGTCTTGGTGGTTCCAAAATTGTTTCCTTTAAGAATGAGGAGGCCACTGTGTTCTTGGGGACCTTCAATGCTGCAGAAATGTTTTGGTACCCTTCCCAAGATCCTATCTCATAGCTCTATGGAAAATTCCTTCGACCTCATGGCTTGGTTTTTGCTCTGACATGCGCTGTCAACTGTGGGACCTTATATAGACCGGTGTGTGCCTTTCCAAATTATGTCCAATCAATTGAATTTACCACAGCTGGCCTCCAATCAAGTTGTAGAAACATCTCAAGGATGATCAATGGAAACAGGATGCACCTGAGCTCAATTTCGAGTCTCATAGCAAATGGTCTGAATAATTATTCTTAATACATTTGCAAAAATGTCAAAAAACCTGTTTTACCTTTGTCATTATGGGGTATTGTGATGTCATTATGGGGTATTGTGATGTCATTATGGGGTATTGTGTGTAGACGGGTGAGAGAAAAAAGCTATTTAATCCATTTTGAATTCAGGCTGTAACACAACAAAATGTGGAATAAGTCAAGGGTATGAATACTTTCTGAAGGCACTGTAGATAAAAGTGTGAAGATGTTATGCAGCTACCGACACATATTCTTGGAACACCTGGACAGGGAAAGACCACAGCGCTAGAGACCTTGCATAGGTTGTCACCCTGAGGTCATCCTTGCTTTATATATCTTGTGCGATACATAAACACAGTAACTGGTTTTTATTAGTCTAATAAATAGCACTACAAATCAGACTACAGCCAGTGTGATGGCAATGAGCATGTACTGCATGCTAATGTGTAGACTGGGGAGGCAAGTTAACCTAGCAGAAGGAACGGTCAGCTGAAGTAATCTGAATCCCAAATAATGGTTAGATGCCAGATGGCCCTTCGCTGGGCAATTATTATTGGTGCTTGGCCATTATTGCTGGGCCCTGACCTGTGCCTTAGCCATTTAGTAATGAGTCAGTCCTTTCTGCTAGCTCAACACCTTGACTTGAGGAGGAACGGAAAATGATCCGTCTGCCCTATTAACCCCTTTACAGATGAACTAGATCCAAGAAAAGCTGAGTGATTGCTTTCCTAGCAGCAGTCAGACGTCTTTATGTTTTTTTTTAACCACTGACCAGAACCAAACTGACCATGACATTGCACAGTTGATTTCCATAGGAGCTTTTAGAGTTGCAAAATTCCTGTAACCTTCCAGAAATTCCCAGGTTTTACAGAAAACTGGGTTGAATGATTCCTGGTATCAGGAGAGAGTAAGCAGGAAATCAGAATTTTCTAACCAGGATTTCAATTAGCAGGAAATCAGAAATCTCTAACCAGGATTTCAATAAGCAGGAATTGCGGGTCTGTTTTCGCTTGTTGCCGACCCCTGTTCTAGGGAACTCCAGGCCCCGTATCCACAAAGAAAAGAATACTGTTAAAACCTAACATTAAGACAAAAAAACTCCCAGACAAACTCTGAGCCAGGAGTAAAATCAACTCATTAAAGTTTATCTCAGCTGGTAATCATGACAGTTTGAGGTACCGCAAAGGAAAGATAGTGATGACACTTATTGACATTGTTATAAATTGGGGAATAACCAATCCTGATGAGGCATGACCAGACTGTGAACTCTATAGCACTCTTCAGACAACCTCAGTGAATGTGACTGTACATCAAATGTGGAAATGTTATATAATTTTCACATGACATAATCAATATGCCTACTGTTCATTTTTGCCTAATACTGTATGTTGGCATACCATTTTTTTTAAACAAATTCTGATGGTTGTTAAAAGTGGAATTTTGACAATACTTACGTTATATCAATACACTTGTCACTCTGTTTAACAACTCTATCGCTATGTCACAGTAGGAATAAAGTCACTTGCCGATAATGTTCCATCCATCATTTGAAAGGTCTGTCATTTTCATCTAACACAAGCCCATTATTAGCCTAGTGGTTAGAAGTATTTGTGTTTATTAAGGATGCCAAAGCAGCAACTACTCTTCCTGGAGTCCAGCAACATTAAGGCAGTTATATACAATTACAAATATTACATGACATTACATTTCATAACACTTTTCACAACACATTAAGTGTGTGCCCTCAGGTCACTACTCTACTACCACATACCTACAATACAAAATCCATGTGTATGTGTGTGTCTGTGCCTGTGTGTGTGTCTCTTCACAGTCCCCGCTGTTCCATAACGTGTATCTGTTTTGTAAATCTGATTCTACTGATTCTACACTGGTAGGTTGACTGATAACCTGAACCAGGTTATGGGCACTGGTTACAGTTAGAAACTTTTTCCTGAATGGGTAACTTGATTATAGCAAATCAGTATTGAGGTGACCCAGAAAATATACCTCTCTGTTGATATCACATACATTATCAAGCGTTTCACACATATTATCCAGATACTAATTGTTAGCACTTGGTGGTCTATAGCAAGTTCCCACAAGAATGGGCTTTAGGTGAGGAAGGTGAACCTGTAGCCATTTTACTAAAACAGAATTTAACATGAGATCCTCTCTAAGCTTTACAGGAATGTGGCTCTGAATATAGACCGCAACACCTCCCCCATTGGCATTTCTTTATTTTCTGTAGATGTTATAACCATGTATTGCTACCACTGTATCATCAATTAAAGATATTATCTCAGTGAGTTTCAGAGATGGTTAGAATATGAATGCCATCTGTCTCTATCAAGTTATTGATTTCATGAACATTGTTTCTTAGGCTACATATTTTAATGTGGGCTATTTTTAACATGGGATGCTCGATTGTTTTAATTGCTTTACTGAGAAGCTTATCAGAAGTAGACATGACAATGTTATGCATGTTTGAGTTGTTAGTGCAGGGTGAGCTGCAAACAGTGGTCTTCCTACTAGGGCACACCGTCTCAGTGCTATAAGTATTACTCTGGTTCATAGGCACATGATTACTGCATATACAAGCTGTAGGATTGACAGAGGGATTAAGGGGAGTTAGAGGGGCATAAATTAGGTTACTTACATTGTGACTGCCAACGCCCCTAGGATAATGTAAATTTGCTGCAGCATTACGACAATTCAGCGACACAATAGTAGGGATTATGTGAGCTGGGCTTGGGTCGTTGATAAGTAATTGTCTCAACGTAGCCTTGAAATGCGCGGACAGGAGCCAAGGTGATAGGGATGAACTCCACCATTCCTGTAGAGCATCTTCTGTTTCCAGAATGTGTCAAAATTGTGTCAAAGAATGTGTCAAAGAATATTTTAGCCAGACGTGTAAAGCCAGTAGCTACTGACTCTTTAACACCCACGGCCCAACGATGGTACCGGACCTGAAATAACGGGCCGCTTTTTGGAATCTTTCAGAGCTAGAATCAGAATTTCAGAAGTTTCGAGCCAGCCCTCCTTATGTTGTTATAACTCCACATGGACTACGACAGTGTCAGCAACCGGCCGCTATCGTAGAATGTTCAGAAGCAGCCTTGTAATGTCCCATACTCGTGCTCCAGGATATCAGGGTTGTTGCCCCGGGAACCGAGATTTAGGGCTGACCCCAATCATTTCTTATCTACAATGTTTGTTGCTTTGGTTACAATAATTTATGTTAATGCATTCAATATTATTATTCCAGTCTTCCCGTTATCATTGTCGGAGTGGACACATTGTTTGCAGAGTGCACAACCTATGCTACACTTGTGAGAAACAAGTGTTGGTTTATTTCATTCCATTTACGAGTTTTGACATTTTAGTCATTGTCTTTTGTTTGGATTGCTCCTGTCAATGTTGAGTTAGGACACGCACACATTGAAGTAGGCCTATAGGCTACCTGGCCTGCACGTAAATGTAGGCATATAAATGTGCCCATTTGGGGATCTGATAGTATTTCTGATTGGCTTAACGCACCACGAATAATGACCTGTGGAGCTTCTCAAAGTAATGTTTTTTTCACCTGAATCAGAAAGCAATTAAAGCATGTTTTTACATCCATTGAGAATTACAATAGTTTCTCAATGTATTTGAGAAATCTTTCCAGCTCTCTCCCTTTCGATAACCACTCAGCGTGAAAGGGAAAAATGACATGCTCTGATCCAGTGGAAACATCACAAAAGAGGCCTACCTGATTACTTCTTATCAGTGCTTGACTTGGACTGAAATAGGTTCCGGTACTCATTTTGGGTGCTGGTACTGTTTATATTTATGTGCAGGAGCTCCACAATACTTTTGCGCTAATAGTCTATAAGAGGAACAGGAGCTCAAGCAGTAGACAATTTGAGGTGCCGGTACTCAGCTCAGGTGAGCTCCTGCCCAAGTTAAGCACTCCTTTCACAAATAGCCTACAGCTGTGTCTTTCCCGAGTTCACTGGTGCGGGAAACTCTGAGCCCCAGAACATTTTATACAATGTTGCAAGTTCGCTAGTGCAAGCTTCCGGCTGGACCCAAGTTAATAGTTGATACAGTGTTTGAAGTTCATTGCAGACAGGCCATGTGTAGCCAATGTGATTCATAGGATATTTATTTGTATCAGGATATTTTCTACCTGCTGGCTGCAATATTTTTATTTGTTGGCTTTATGTCAGCTATTTTTACTTAGTTGGCAATGGCAATAGAAGTAACTTTTTATGTTTGTATCATTTTCATTAAGATTCGGATATAATTTTGATTAACCACATGACAATGATATTGAGATATGAAGACGTTATTATAAATTAAATGAAACTGTTTCGCAAAAATGTGCATATGAAAACCACAATGAGAAAGGTTGCCGACTCCTCATGTAGCCTATTACCGGCAACTTCAGGAGAGTAATGGCAGAATCTGCGAAAGCAGCAGGAGTAGGAGGAGAATAGTTGGGTCAGATGAAAGTTTTTTTCTTCTGGCTATCTAGATCTTTGGTGTTCTCTTGAGGCATTTGTCTTATTTCATCAAATTGTAAGCTCAATGTATATAGTTGATTTTTTTTAAACACATAGGGTGTGTCTATATATGGAAAAGTACATGTTTAAACATTTTGGCCAATCGATTGGTTGAAAGAACAGACGACTTTCGGTCAACCAAGATTTTTTTTCGTTGGGGACAGCCCCGGTGAGATTTTTCTTACCATAGAGCTGCCGATGACAACACCTGGTGCAATGGCTGAGGAGGTCCTGCAATTATTTCGACCGAAGGGTGGTGGGGCCCGATGAACCTGAGTCAGCTGTAGTATCCGTCGTAGATGATGAATGGGCCGGAGACTTAGACAGCCTCGTGGCCCGATGAGGGGGGAGATCTGAGGATCTGAACCCAATGTAGAAACAACCGGAGAGCGAGACAGAACAGAGGACGAAGGCTCAGGATCTGGATCCAATCTTGAATCAGAAGCCCCCAGGGAAGAAAGCGCCAGAACCTCTGGATTTAGGCATATCATGTGAAATAGGCCTCGTGTGAAATCATTGTCAAAAATACAAGAGATACTGTTGCATGTACTGTTGGTCTAGATTATTTATGGATTGATTATCCTGAGATATCAAAATATAATTTTTAACTCCAAAGCAATTGCATGTGGTGCAGGAACCACTGACTCCCTTCATTTTTCTATTGTCAAGATGCCTGTTGGTAACTCTTAACTGGTTATGACAGCACATGAGGTCTCCTAAATATCTGTCAACTTGGTGTGACTCTTATGACTAAAGAGATTTCATGCATAGTTTTATTTTTACCTATAAGAGTAGGAGTAATGTCTCTATTCTCAGCACTTATGACCAATTTTCTACTCTGAGACGGTTTGTGGATACAGGCCCAGTCTCCCACTGATGCATCGCAGGGGTTTAAAACTATACCTCTTCAAAGAATTTCTGAAATTAATCCCATGGTGCCCCCCCCCCACACAAACATGTATTTTCCAACTCGCACTGACTTTGCTGATAACTACTTTATTGAGGGAAAATGTACTTACTTTAACTGTGACATGTGGTTGTCTCACCAAACTATCTTAAGATGAATGCACTAATTGTAAGTCGCTCTAGATAAGAGCGTCTGCTAAATGACTACATGTAAAGGTGTTTTTAAGGGTATGAAGCACGATAAAACAAGATGAGTTCTATCTCATTCTTCTGAATGACTAGAGGACTTTATTTATGTTGTAGAGGGGAGTAGGCTACTTTAAAGCAGCAGTCTCCTTAATGACATAATGGTGGAGCATTGGCCTCCAAGCTGCCGAAACCCCCAGGGAGAGGACTTCAGTCAGGTGGAGGGGAAAACACATACGCTGAGCATCCCTTTGTGATCCAGCGCCATCATCGTTCCCTCAGATCTGCCCGGCAACATGGCATTCAGTCACAGTGTGACTGGGGCATGATCTGACGGCCGCCTTTAATCAAAGCCTTAGTCTCCGACCTGCCCAGGAATAACACATTACTGTTTGGGTCTGCAATTGGGAACGGCCAGTAAAGGGCTGAAATCTCATATACTGTAAGTGACTCAGCAATGGGTCTGAATGTACAGTCTCATGTGCTGATATGGTTAATAAATAAAAACATTTGGTTTGATTATCATCTCTGTTTCTCAGCAGTGTAATTCAGTATGTTTTATTCAGAACTAACCTTGTAGTCCACAGTGGTGGTGAGGGAATACAATTGCGTGATTAGGGGGAAATGCAACACCCATAATTTAAAGGGGAAGTTAGTTAAAGACTTAACTCATATTGGCAAAAAAAAAGTCAGTACTATAAGTGATTCCTAAGGTTGTTTCTTGAAACCTTTTAATTGCTTTTCAGTTTTTTTAAATTATTTTTCTTACGTTGGGTTAAGTATAGGATATATTTTATTCTGTTGTATTATGTTGGGTTAAGTTGTACAATATATTTTATTATGTTTTATTATGTTGGGTACAATATATTTCTTGTTTGGTTATTTTCCTAATCTTGGACATTGTAGTTCATTCATTATCCACTTCAAATTAAAAAAAAGTAATATGTCTAAACTTATCTCAACCAAATGACTTCCATACAGTATATAAAATGCAGTGTAAGTAGATGACTGACCCAGTGTTGTTTATTGTTGGCTAGTTATCTCAAAAATAGACAATCAATTGATTGCAATTACTGTGTGCAACAGGTCATTGATCAATCTAACCTCAGTGCACACTACTCAAACACATCAAGCCAAATCAATAGTCCCTTGATAAATGTGACTCTGACTTTATTTCAAGCTAGCTTGAAAAGCTCCAAATCCTGACCAGGGTGTACACCGTTGCTGGCGAGCTGGGTGCAGCCGCCAGGAAAAAGAGAATCAAAGAGTGTAGAATAAAGGAATATTGGATGTCTGTACTCCATGCCGAGCTCCATGCATGGCTCCTGGAGAGAACATTATAGATTTTATTTTGCTGCCGACGTCAAAGAGGAAATGATGGGAAGTCATTGGTCCATGAATGTGTGGTGGACGTTGACGGGCAGTGGGCACCCAGAGTTCTCTTAATTGTATTTTCTTACTGTGAGAGCAGATAGAGAGAGGGAAACGAGTGTCTACATTCAGGTGTCTAAAACAGAGAGAGCTAAAGGAGGGAAATCAACAGAGCCTCTCAATCAGGTCTCTAAAACAGAGAGAGATAAAGGAGGGAAATCAACAGAGCCTCTCAATCGGGTCTCTAAAACTGCCCAGGGAAAGCAAGGACTTAAAAAACAGCAGAGAGGATCAAGGAGACTGATGGGGGCCAATCTGTACACAGGTTTTGAAAGCAGGCTTTATTGATGGTTTACACACATGGATTTGTAAATCATAAATAAACACCCTATTTTCTTATTTAAACAGCAGGGAGGATCTTGTCCCGATCTTGACCACCAGCAGAACTGCTCTGTGGCTTTCACATAGAACTAGAAAGGCCTTTAATAGTATCCTCCCTCAGCCGTCATCAGATCCTTTGACAACACTGAAGCATTAAGGCAGCGATTATATCAAATTACACTGAATAAAAATATAAACGTAACATGTAAAGTGTTGGTCCCATGTTTCATTAGCTGAAATAAACATCTCAGAAACGCACAAAAAGCTTATTTCTCTCAAATGTTGTGTACCAAATTGTTTACATCCCTGTTAGTGAGTATTTCTACTTTGCTAGGTTAATCCATCCACCTAACAGGTGTTGCATATCAAGAAGCTGATTAAATAGCATGATCATTACACTGACTGCAGGAATGTCCACCAGAGCTGTTGCCAGAGAATTGAATGTTCATTGCTCTACCATAAATTACATCCAATGTCGTTTTAGAGAATTTGGCAGTACATCCAACCGGCCTCACAACCGCAGACCACTTGTATGGCGTTGTGTGGGCAAGCAGTTTGCTGATGTTAACGTTGTGAACAGAGTGCCCCATGGTGGCGGTGGGGTTATGATATAGGCAGATTTAAGCTACGGACAACAAAAACAATTGCATTTCATCAAGGGCAATTTGAATACACAGAGATAATGTAACGAGATCCTGAGACCAATTGTTGTGCCATTCATCCGCCGCCATCACGTCATGTTTCAGCATGACCATAATGCATGGTCCCTTGTCACAAGGATCTGTACACAATTCCTGAAAGCTGAAAATATCCCAGTTCTTCCATGGCTTGCATACTCACCAAACATGTGACCCATTGAGCATGTTCGGGATGCTCTGGGTGTTCCAATTCCTGCCAATATCCAGCAACTTCGCACAGCCATTGAAGAGGAGTGGGACAACATTCAACAGGCCACAATCAACAGCCTGATAAACTCTATGCGATGGAGATGAGTCACGATGCATGAGGCAAATGGTGGTCACACCAGATACTGACTGGTTTTCTGATCCACGCCCCTACCTTTTTTTTAAGGTATCTGTGACCAACATATGCATGTCTTTATTCCCAGTCATTTGAAATCCATAGATTAGAGCCTTATGAATTTATTTCAATTGACTGATTTCCTTATATGAACTGCACTTCAGTAAAATTGTTGCATGTTGCGTTTATATTTTTGTTCAGTATATATAAGATTTGTGTTAACAAGTTGTCGAATCAAGAAGGACCCAGGACAGTAGTGCGGTCGACATTCCACTCCATGCCAAAGAGTAGGCCTCCAATTGTAACATTGGACTTGCATTACAAACCCCACATAAAGCACCAGCAGCGGCAGCAGCCTCTATGATGCCATCATTCATCATCATCACTTCTGTGAAATGATGCTTGTTTTCGCTTTTCTTCTTCTTTTTTTTTACGTGGGCTCTGAACTCCAGAGAACTGAGCCATGAAGGGGAGTAAGCAGGAGCCCCTGGTCTTGGCTGGAGGATTGCGTCTCAGGAGTATGGCATTGGGATTTTTTTACAGTCACATATGGTATAGATTTATAGGAGCTGGAATGGATGACAGCGCTTTATAACCCTGTCTGATATAACACTGTAAAGGTTGCCATTTCAGCTTTATTAGCTAATGCTATTTATAAAAAAACAGGGCTTTGGAACAAATATTTCCCAGCAGAATACAGGAAACACAGAGTTAAAAAAATATATAGATTAATGTTTTTGGGTGCCATTAATCGTATCAGTGAGTATTATGAAATTCTGAAGTGATCAATAACTGCTTCGCAAACCAAATCTCCCACACAGCCCATGTCTACAGTATCTGTTAATTGCCCAATATACCTGACAAAGACCATGACGACTATTGCTATTCCATGTATTATGTCTTAAACACAAACTCAGCCTCAGACCTGACACTGGCACTCTAAGGCTGGAAGTGAATCCCCGTTATCACATCTAACATTCCCCCTGGTTCTACTTACCTAACTAGTAGTTATCACTGTCACATCTAACATTTCCCCCCTGGTTCTATTTACCTAACTAGTAGTTATCACTGTCACATCTAACATTCCCCCTGGTTCTATTTACCTAACTAGTAGTTATCACTGTCACATCTAACATTTCCCCCATGGTTCTACTTACCTAACTAGTAGTTATCACTGTCACATCTAACATTCCCCCTGGCTCTATTTACCTAACTAGTAGTTATCACTGTCACATCTAACATTTCCCCCCTGGTTCTATTTACCTAACTAGTAGTTATCACTGTCACATCTAACATTCCCCCTGGCTCTATTTACCTAACTAGTAGTTATCACTGTCACATCTAACATTTCCCCCTGGTTCTATTTACCTAACTAGTAGTTATCACTGTCACATCTAACATTCCCCCTGGTTCTATTTACCTAACTAGTAGTTATCACTGTCACATCTAACATTTCCCCCCTGGTTCTACTTACCTAACTAGTAGTTATCACTGTCACATCTAACATTCCCCCTGGTTCTACTTACCTAACTAGTAGTTATCACTGTCACATCTAACATTTCCCCCCTGGTTCTATTTACCTAACTAGTAGTTATCACTGTCACATCTAACATTCCCCCTGATTCTATTTACCTAACTAGTAGTTATCACTGTCACATCTAACATTTCCCCCTGGTTCTATTTACCTAACTAGTAGTTATCACTGTCACATCTAACATTCCCCCTGGTACTATTTACCTAACTAGTAGTTATCACTGTCACATCTAACATTCCCCCTGGTTCTACTTACCTAACTAGTAGTTATCACTGTCACATCTAACATTTCCCCCCTGGTTCTATTTACCTAACTAGTAGTTATCACTGTCACATCTAACATTTCCCCCCTGGTTCTATTTACCTAACTAGTAGTTATCACTGTCACATCTAACATTTCCCCCCTGGTTCTATTTACCTAACTAGTAGTTATCACTGTCACATCTAACATTCCCCCTGGTTCTATTTACCTAACTAGTAGTTATCACTGTCACATCTAATATTTCCCCCCTGGTTCTATTTACCTAACTAGTAGTTATCACTGTCACATCTAACATTCCCCCTGGTTCTATTTACCTAACTAGTAGTTATCACTGTCACATCTAACATTTCCCCCCTGGTTCTATTTACCTAACTAGTAGTTATCACTGTCACATCTAACATTTCCCCCCTGGTTCTATTTACCTAACTAGTAGTTATCACTGTCACATCTAACATTCCCCCTGGTTCTATTTACCTAACTAGTAGTTATCACTGTCACATCTAACATTTCCCCCCTGGTTCTATTTACCTAACTAGTAGTTATCACTGTCACATCTAACATTTCCCCCCTGGTTCTATTTACCTAACTAGTAGTTATCACTGTCACATCTAACATTTCCCCCCTGGTTCTATTTACCTAACTAGTAGTTATCACTGTCACGTCTAACATTTCCCCCCTGGTTCTATTTACCTAACTAGTAGTTATCACTGTCACATCTAACATTTCCCCCCTGGTTCTATTTACCTAACTAGTAGTTATCACTGTCACATCTAACATTTCCCCCCTGGTTCTATTTACCTAACTAGTAGTTATCACTGTCACATCTAACATTTCCCCCCTGGTTCTATTTACCTAACTAGTAGTTATCACTGTCACGTCTAACATTTACCCCCTGGTTCTATTTACCTAACTAGTAGTTATCACTGTCACATCTAACATTTCTCCCTGGTTCTATTTACCTAACTAGTAGTTATCACTGTCACATCTAACATTTCTCCCTGGTTCTATTTACCTAACTAGTAGTTATCACTGTCACGTCTAACATTTCCCCCCTGGTTCTATTTACCTAACTAGTAGTTATCACTGTCACATCTAACATTTACCCCCTGGTTCTATTTACCTAAGTAGTAGTTATCACTGTCACATCTAACATTTCCCCCCTGGTTCTATTTACCTAAGTAGTAGTTATCACTGTCACATCTAACATTCCCCCCTGGTTCTATTTACCTAAGTAGTAGTTATCACTGTCACATCTAACATTCCCCCCTGGTTCTATTTACCTAACTATTAGTTATCACTGTCACGTCTAACATTTCCCCCCTGGTTCTATTTACCTAAGTAGTAGTTATCACTGTCACATCTAACATTCCCCCCTGGTTCTATTTACCTATCTAGTAGTTATCACTGTCACATCTAACATTTACCCCCTGGTTCTATTTACCTAAGTAGTAGTTATCACTGTCACATCTAACATTTCCCCCCTGGTTCTACTTACCTAAGTAGTAGTTATCACTGTCACATCTAACATTCCCCCCTGGTTCTATTTACCTAACTAGTAGTTATCACTGTCACGTCTAACATTTCCCCCCTGGTTCTATTTACCTAAGTAGTAGTTATCACTGTCACGTCTAACATTTCCCCCCTGGTTCTATTTACCTAACTAGTAGTTATCACTGTCACATCTAACATTCCCCCTGGTTCTACTTACCTAACTAGTAGTTATCACTGTCACATCTAACATTTCTCCCTGGTTCTATTTACCTAACTAGCAGTTATCACTGTCACATCTAACATTTCTCCCTGGTTCTATTTACCTAACTAGTAGTTATCACTGTCACATCTAACATTTCCCCCCTGGTTCTATTTACCTAACTAGTAGTTATCACTGTCACATTTAACATTTCTCCCTGGTTCTATTTACCTAACTAGTAGGTATCACTGTCACATCTAACATTTACCCCCTGGTTCTATTTACCTAACTAGTAGTTATCACTGTCACATCTAACATTTCCCCCCTGGTTCTATTTACCTAACTAGTAGTTATCACTGTCACGTCTAACATTTACCCCCTGGTTCTATTTACCTAACTAGTAGTTATCACTGTCACATCTAACATTTCCCCCCAAGTTCTACTTACCTAACTAGTAGTTATCACTGTCACATCTAACATTTCCCCCCTGGTTCTACTTACCTAACTAGTAGTTATCACTGTCACATCTAACATTTCCCCCCTGGTTCTATTTACCTAACTAGTAGTTATCACTGTCACATCTAACATTTCCCCCCAAGTTCTACTTACGTAACTAGTAGTTATCACTGTCACATCTAACATTTCCCCCCTGGTTCTATTTACCTAACTGGTAGTTATCACTGTCACATCTAACATTTACCCCCTGGTTCTATTTACCTAAGTAGTAGTTATCACTGTCACATCTAACATTTCCCCTCTGGTTCTATTTACCTAACTAGTAGTTATCACTGTCACATCTAACATTTACCCCCAAGTTCTACTTACCTAACTCTACTAGTAATTTTGCGCCTCATTCGTGATTTTTAAGCATGCTATAATATATGTCTGGACAAAATGGAAGAAGTTGTATCATCTGAGAGGGAGAAGTATGCAGTAGCAAGAGGTAAGCTATGTAAGGAAAGAGTCAAACATCAGTAATGTGTGTGTAATCTCCCCAGTATAACAGCCTATAATAATTAAAGACGTTAATCACACGGTGAGTTGGCGTATGTTGTCTTCAGAGGGACCCTGGCGGGAGCTGGAGCTGAGCTCTGTGCTTGAAAAGAAGATGAACCTTACCCTCCTAGATAAACAGGAACCTTACCCTCATAGATAAACAGAAATTTACCCTCCTAGATAAACAGGAACCTTACCCTCCTAGATAAACAGGAACCTTACCCTCCTAGATAAACAGGAATTTACCCTTCTAGATAAACAGGAACCTTACCCTCCTAGATAAACAGGAACCGTACCCTCCTAGGATACAGGAACCTTACCCTCCTAGATAAACAGGAACCTTACCCTCCTAGGATACAGGAACCTTACCCTCCTAGATAAACAGGAACCTTACTACCTAGATTAACAGGAGCCTTCCCTCCTAGATAAACAGGAACCTTACCCTCCTAGATTAACAGGAGCCTTCCCTCCTAGATAAACAGGAACCTTAGCATCCTAGATTAACAGGAACCTTACCCTGTTAGATAAACAGCAACCTTACCCTCCTAGATAAACAGGAACCTTACCCTCCTAGATAAACAGGAACCTTACTACCTAGACAAACAGGAACCGTACCCTCCTAGATTAACAGGAACATTACCCTCCTAAATAAACAGGAACCTTACCCTCCTAGGATACAGGAACCTTACCCTCCTAGATAAACAGGAACCTTACTGTCACGGCTGATGCTGGAAGAAGACCAAGGTGCAGCCTGGTTAGCGTACATTTCTCTTTTTATTTAAAATGTCGCCAACAAAACAACAAACGAAAAACAACCGTGAAGCTTACAGGGCAAAGTGCCACTAACAAAGATAACTTCCCACACTGAAAGGAGGGAAAAGGGCTACCTAAGTATGGTTCCCAATCAGAGACAACGATAGACAGCTGTCCCTGATTGAGAACCATACCCAGCCAAAACATAGAAATAAAGAAACCTAGAAAACAAAACCAAGAATGCCCACCCCAAATCACACCCTGACCAAACCAAATAGAGACATAAAAAGGCTCTCTAAGGTCAGGGCGTGACACTTACCCTTCTAGATAAACAGGAACCTTACTACCTAGATTAACAGGAGCCTTCCCTCCTAGATAAACAGGAACCTTACCCTCCTAGATTAACAGGAGCCTTCCCTCCTAGATAAACAGGAACCTTAGCATCCTAGATTAACAGGGACCTTACCCTGTTAGATAAACAGCAACCTTACCCTCCTAGATAAACAGCAACCTTACCCTCCTAGATAAACAGGAACCTTACTACCTAGACAAACAGGAACCGTACCCTCCTAGATTAACAGGAACATTACCCTCCTAAATAAACAGGAACCTTACCCTATCAGATACACAGCAGTGTTGTAAAGTACAAGGGTAAAAATACTTTAAAGTACTACTTAAGTAGGTTTTTGGGTATCTGAACTTGTATTTAATCTTTATTTTTTTGACAACTTTTACTTCTACTTCACTACATTCCTAAAGAAAAGAATGTGCTTTTTACTTCATACATTTTCCCTGACACCCAAAAGTACTCGTTACATTTTGAATGCTTAGCCAGACAGAAAAATTGTCCAATTCACACACTTATCAAGAGAACATCCCTCTGATCTGGCGGACTCAATAAATACAAATGCTTGGTTTGTATATGTTATCTGAGTGTTGGAGTGTGCCGCTGGCATTGTGCAGTCTGGTTGGCTTAATATAAGGAATTTGAAATGATTTATACTTTTAGTTTTACTTTCGACACTTTATTTTATCAATTACATTTACTTTTGATACTTAAGTATATTTAAAACTAAATACTTTTAGACTTTTACTTAAGTAGTACTTTTTCCACCACTGATAAACAGGAACTGTCACGCTGTCACGCACTGACCTTAGAGTTCCTTATTATTCTCTATGTTTGGTTAGGTCAGGGTGTGACTCGGGCGGGAAAGTCTATGCTTTCTATTTCTTTGTTTTTGGCTGTGTGTGTTTCCCAATCAGAGGCAGCTGTCTATCGTTGTCTCTGATTGGGGATCATACTTAGGCAGCTTTTCCCCACCTGTTGGTTGTGGGATCTTGTTTTTGTATTGTTGCTTTTGAGCACGACAAAGCTGCACGTTCGTTTCTTTGCGCTTTATTGTTTTGTGCCGGTTCTCATAATAAAAGATGATGAACCCAAACCACGCTGCATTTTGGTCCAATTCTTACAACAACGGACGTGACAGGAACCTCACCCTGTTATATAAACAGGATATTGATAGGCCCCATGTTTATTCATGGGGAGATATCCATCTCTCTATGTCTCTGTCTGTCTGTCTGTCTGTCTGTCTGTCTGTCTGTCTGTCTGTCTGTCTGTCTGTCTGTCTGTCTGTCTGTCTGTCTGTCTGTCTGTCTGTCTGTCTGTCTGTCTGTCTGTCTGTCTCTGTCTGTCTATATCTATCTGTATATACAGTTGAAGTAGGACGTTTACATACACTTAGGTTGGAATCATTAAAACACATTTTTCAACCACTCCACAAATTTCTTGTTAACAAACTATAATTTTGGCAAGTCGGTTAGGACATCTACTTTGTGCATGACACAAGTCATTTTTCCAATAATTGTTTACAGACAGATTATTTCACTGTATCACAAGTCCAGTGGGTCAGAAGTTTACATGCACTAAGTTGACTGTGCCTTTAAACAGCTTGGAAATTTCCAGAAAATGATGTCATGGCTGTAAAAGCTTCTGATAGGCTAATTGACATCATTTGAGTCAATTGGAGGTGTACTTGTGGATGTATTTCAAGGCCTACCTTCAAACTCAGTGCCTTTGCTTGACATCATGAGAAAAACAAAATAAATCAGCCATGACCTCCACAAATGTAGACCTCCACAAGTCTGGATCATCCTTGGGAGCAATTTATATATGCCAGAAGGTACCACGTTCATCTGTACAAATAATAGTACGCAAGTATAAACACCATGGGACCATGCAGCCATCATACCACTCAGGAAGGAGACGCGTTCTGTCTCCTAGAGATGAACATACTTTGGTGCGAAAAGTGTAAATCATTCCCAGAACAACAGCAAAGGACCTTGTGAAGATGCTGGAGGAAACAGGTCCAAAATGATCTATATCCACAGTTAAACGAGTCCTATATCGACATAACCTGAAAGGCCACTTAGCAAGGAAGAAGCCACTGCTCCAAAACTACCAGAAAAAAGCCAGACTACATTTGCACATGGGTACAAAGATCGTACTTTTTGGAGAAATGTCCTCTGGTCTGATGAAACAAAAATAGAATTGTTTGGCCATAATGACCATCGTTATGTTTGGAGGAAAAAGGGGGACGCTTGTAAGCCGAAGAAACACCATCCCAACCGTGAAGCACGGGGGTGGCAGCATCATGTTGTGGGGTTGCTTTGCTGCAGGAGGGATTTGTGTGCTTCACAAAATAGATGGCATCATGAGGAAGGAAAATTATGTTGATATATTGAAGCAACATCTCAAGACATCAGTCAGGAAGTTAAAGCTTGGTCGCAAATGGGTCTTCCAAATGGACAATGACCCCAAGCATACTTCCAAAGTTGTGGCAAAATGGCTTAAGGACAACAAAGTCAAAGTATTGGAGTGGCCATCACAAAGCCCTGACTTCAATCCTATAGAACATGTGTGGGCAAAACTGGAAAAGCGTGTGCGAGCAAGGAGGCCTACAAACCTGACTCAGTTACACCAGCTCTGTCAGGAGGAATGGGCCAAAATTCACCCAACTTATTGTGGGAAGCTTGTGGAAGGCTACCCAAAATGTTTGACCCAAGTTAAACAATTTCAAGGCAATGCTACCAAATACTAATTGAGTGTATGTAAACTTCTGACCCACTGGGAATGTGATGAAAGAAATCAAAGCTGAAATAAATAATTATCTTTACTATTATTCAGACATTTCACATTCTTAAAATAAAGTGGTGATCCTAACTGACCTAAGCCAGGGAATTTTTACTAGGATTAAATGTCAGGAATTGTGAAAAACTGAGTTTAAATGTGTTTGGCTAAGGTGTATGTAAACTTCCGACTTCAACTGTATATACCTGTCTGTCTCTCCATTTGGATGTCCGTTAGTCCATCTACCTGCTTTGCATAATCTTCCTTTGAACTCTCGATTGAGGAGGAGATGAACAACCAGTCTCCTGGTTCCTTCCCTTGACTGGGAGTCTCAGAGGACGATCGGTGCCAGTCTCTCAAGCCAAGTTTGTGTGTCTGTGCTCCAAGAGACAATCCCATGTTGTCCTGGTCCATCTGGTTTACAGCTTACTTTCAACACAAACGCACACACACACAGGCACGAACACACACACAGACACACTGAGCCACGCTGAGCCATGTTGGGGGGAAGTGCTGAGCCATGTTGGGGGGTAGTGCTGAGCCATGTTGGGGGAAGTGCTGAGCCATGTTGGGGGGTAGTGCTGAGCCATGTTGGGGGGTAGTGCTGAGCCATGTTGGGGGAAGTGGTGAGCCATGTTGGGAGTAGCTGAGCCATGTTGGGGGGTAGTGCTGAGCCATGTTGGGGGGTAGAGCTGAGCCATGTTGGGGGGTAGTGCTGAGCCATGTTGGGGGAAGTGCTGAGCCATGTTGGGAGTAGCTGAGCCATGTTGGGGGAAGTGCTGAGCCATGTTGGGGGAAGTGCTGAGCCATGTTGGGGGAAGTGCTGAGCCATGTTGGGGGAAGTGCTGAGCCATGTTGGGGGAAGTGCTGAGCCATGTTGGGGGAAGTGCTGAGCCATGTTGGGGGAAGTGCTGAGCCATGTTGGGGGAAGTGCTGAGCCATGTTGGGGGGTAGTGCTGAGCCATGTTGGGGGTAGTGCTGAGCCATGTTGGGGGAAGTGCTGAGCCATGTTGGGGGAAGTGCTGAGCCATGTTGGGGGAAGTGCTGAGCAATGTTGGGGGAAGTGCTGAGCCATGTTGGGGGAAGTGCTGAGCCATGTTGGGGGAAGTGCTGAGCCATGTTGGGGGAAGTGCTGAGCCATGTTGGGGGAAGTGCTGAGCCATGTTGGGGGAAGTGCTGAGCCATGTTGGGGGGTAGAGCTGAGCCATGTTGGGGGGTAGTGCCTAGCCATGTTGGGGGGGTAGTGCTGAGCCATGTTGGGGGAAGTGCTGAGCCATGATGGGGGAAGTGCTGAGCCATGATGGGGGGTAGTGCTGAGCCATGTTGGGGGAAGTGCTGAGCCATGTTGGGGGAAGTGCTGAGCCATGTTGGGGGAAGTGCTGAGCCATGTTGGGGGAAGTGCTGAGCCATTATTAATCAAAGAATTGACTGATGTCAATTCAATTTCTTGAATCCCATTCGTTTTTTTTTTTGTGTGAGCCCAACGTGCCGTTTCTCTAGAGAGAAATCCAATAATTCACGAGCGAAATCAACTCTAGAACTACACTGGGCTGAAGGGAGTTGTCGTGTTCATTAAACAAATATCCAATCTAGTTCAGCGCAGAAACTTGATAATTAAGTACAATGACAAAATAAACAGCGTTCTTGACTCCACCTTATATAAACCTAAATCAGGTGCTGGATCCTTCTGTACAATCCAATAGAAATATGACAGCACTCCGGTAAATAAACTTAAATTGACATATTTTTATTGCCGCACGAGCGTTTGGGGTATGAGCCCTTCTTTAGCGTGCAAGGCAATGGCAGTCAATGTCACGACACAGGTTGGCATTGTTATAAATTCCCAGTCAGTATTGGCCCAATCAAGAGATCCTAGCAGAGGGAGCTGTGGGAGGAACATGAAAATCTACAATGACCATAATCCATTGCTCTAGGTTTTTCCGGCTCAGACACGTGTCAGAGAGGAAGAGGTGAAGTGAGAGGTTTCATTCTCGACAAAATCTGTCAAAAATAATCCCAATGTGTTTCTATTGGCTTATTTTAGGCCTAAATGTGTTGGCTGCCTTCCCGCCTTTGGGACACCAACTCCCATTTTTCGGGGCGGAGACATGAGCATCTCATCATTATATACAGATCTCTGAACAGATACACTTTTACGCCTGCTACGTTAGGTTAGATACACACAGACCGCACAAAACACAACGATGAGGGACAGAGACAGTTCACGAAAGTGTCCCTTATCTACTTTGAAGAACTAGTAAAATTATTTTGTCAGACAGCTCTGCAGCATACTTAGGCAGGCGAGCTAAATAGGATGACTGAAGACAGTACAGTATGGGGAGAACAGAGATAATGTTGTCTGGCTGACTGCTACTGCCTGAGCAGAGATGAGAGGATGACTAAAGACAGTACAGTATGGGGAGAACAGAGATAATGTTGTCTGGCTGACTGCTGCCTGAGCAGAGATGAGAGGATGACTATATATCCTATATAGTACACTTCTTTGACCAGAACCCTATTGGCCCTTGCCAAAAGTAGTGTACTATAAATGGAATAGGGTGCCATTTGGGAAACAACCATGTACTTGGAAGGAGGTACCCATCAGCAAACAGAGAGGGAATGGAAATTAACCTCTGTGTGTGCGTGTGTGTGTGTGTGTGTGTGTGTGTGTGTGTGTGTGTGTGTGTGTGTGTGTGTGTGTGTGTGTGTGTGTGTGTGTGTGTGTGTGTGTGTGTGTGTGTGTGTGTGTGTGTGTGTGTGTGTGTGTGTGTGTGCTCTGAGAGTCACCACATATTAAGCTGGCAGTAAGGAAAATCATGTTTGCATTCTTGATCACCGAGGAGTCATAACATGTCATGTTCCGGGTGATGATGTGGTAGTGGGTCTTAATATTTAATGCTTAATGTGGACACGCCAGGTCATGAGGCTATTGTGGTGGACGGCAGACAGGGTCAAAGATCAGAGCATGGTAAAGGTCAGACAAGTTCTCCCGCTGCGTTTACTCACATTCAATTATACTCAGTTTATTAAGCGTTCGCTACCGTACGCAAATCAACATCCAGGTCATTTGGACTACGTTGTGGAGCGTGAAAGAACCTTCCAATTAAATAGAACAATAATAGGAATACTATGACGTGTCTGAAAACACCAACGTTATAAACTTTCATTCCCTTCATTTACGCCGGCTACCTGACCTGATGATAATGGTGAACTGGTGTCATGGTTTCACCTCAAGTGGCACCGTTTCATCCCGACATGGTGCATTGCTTTCCACCAGAACACACGGTGCATTGCTTTCCACCAGAACACATGGTGCATTGCTTTCCACCAGAACACATGGTGCATTGCTTTCCACCAGAACACATAGTGCATTGCTTTCCACCAGAACACATAGTGCATTGCTTTCCACCAGAACACATAGTGCATTGCTTTCCACCAGAACACATGGTGCATTGCTTTCCACCAGAACACATGGTGCATTGCTTTCCACCAGAACACATAGTGCATTGCTTTCCACCAGAACACATGGTGCATTGCTTTCCACCAGAACACATAGTGCATTGCTTTCCACCAGAACACATGGTGCATTGCTTTCCACCAGAACACATGGTGCATTGCTTTCCACCAGAACAAATGGTGCATTGCTTTCCACCAGAACACATGGTGCATTGCTTTCCACCAGAACACATAGGGCTCTCGTTGACTCGTTGAAATGTGTCTTTGCTGCGTTTCCAGTTCACTGACCTGCTAGGTTTTTATTACTGCTGTTCTAGATACCCTACACGGTCGCACCACACCATTCCCCACAGACCGATACAGGCAGTCGTGGAAACAACAGCTGCTGCTGCAACACTACTGCCATACATAGGAGACAGGTTACTGTAGGCTGGTGCATTGCCAGCACTGTGTAATAGAGGTGAGGGTTTGGCTGTGCAGTTTGATTTAAAATGCTGCTCGCTGATAGAAGAATATAGTGGCGAGATTCTCTGTCTGTCACTGTGCCGGTTTGGTTTAGCCAACACATTTGGTTGTACATTTTACATTTTAGTGAAATGTATGGTAGTTAATTCTCTTTCAAAAAATGTATGACGAGTGAAAATTGGATAGCACCTAAAGCAGCTGGTGATAAGGTCGCCGTCCTTCCAGAATAGGTCTGATCTTGATGACAGGTATGAAAACCTGACAGTGTTGTCTTTTGTCGATGGTTGCTTGGTGCTGAATATGGATTATAGTCCTGCTCTTCAATGAGATATTCAGTACTGCAAGTAATCATATTTCATTATTGGTCCTCCTCTCGACTGTAGAGTATTTTGATTGACCGTTTTGTTCATGTACTTTTAACCTGTTTGATTGTGAAAGAACATTACATGATTCTACAGCAAGATGGTGAAACAAACATTGTATGAATGTGTCTGGTACTAAATGGAACTATTTATCTCTCTAGTGAAAATAATAATACGCCTAGAAAAATTGTAATATGTACGTTTAAGTTTGACTTTGACATCTCATTCCCTCGCAGAGCTTTTCTCTCCCGTCTCCTCACCCCTCAAACAGCATCCATCTCTGCCACACACACACACACACACACACACACACACACACACACACACACACACACACACACACACACACACACACACACACACACACACACACACACACACACACACACACACACACACACACACACACACACAAATAGTAATATAGTCAGAATGTGTTGTTTGTCCAAAACTGCATCAACATTCCATCCAGCTGATCCTGTGATATCAGATCTATCAGAGTATTAACTCAATGCTATCAAACCCAGTGTTTATTATTGCTCTTCAGAGAATAACAAAGGCCTCAGCTCACAAACACCACCCTCTGTCTCTCTTTCTCTCTCTTTCTCTATCGCTCTCTCTCTCAATTCAATCCAATTCAA
The DNA here is from genome assembly GCF_045679555.1 of Salvelinus alpinus. Classification (NCBI taxonomy): domain Eukaryota; kingdom Metazoa; phylum Chordata; class Actinopteri; order Salmoniformes; family Salmonidae; genus Salvelinus; species Salvelinus alpinus. The sequence continues at coordinate 92,633,811 of NC_092090.1, forward strand.
TTCAAGGGGTTTTATTGGCATGGGAAACATGTTTACATTGCCAAAGCAAGTGAAATGGATAAACAAAAGTGAAATAAACAATAAAAAGTGAACAGTAAATATTACCCTCACACAAGTTCCAAAATAATAAAGACATTTAAAATGTCATATTATGTCTATATACAGTGTTGTAGCTATGTGCAAATAGTTAAAGTACAAAAGGGAAACATCAAAATGGGTTGTATTTACAATGGTGTTTGTTCTTCAGTGGTTCCCCTTTTCTCGTGGCAACAGGTAACAAATCTTTCTGCTGTGATTGCACACTGTGGTACTTCACTTAATATATACGGGAGTTTATCAAAATTGGTTTTGTTTTCGAATACTTTGTTGGTCTGTATGTGTGTCTCTAATATGGTCATACATTTGGCAGGAGGTTAGGAAGTGCAGCTCAGTTTCAACCTCATTTTGTGGGCAGTGTGCACATAGTCTGTCTTTTCTTGAGAGCCTGGTCTGCCTATGGTGGCCTTTCTCAATAGCAAGGCTATACTCACATAGTACATAGTCAAAGCTTTCCTTAAGTTTGGGTCAGTCACAGTGGTCAGGTATTCTGACACTGTGTACTCTCTGTTTAGATACAAATAGCATTATAGTTTGCTTAGTTTTTTTGTTAATTCTTTCCAATGTGTCAAGTAATTATCTTTAAGTTTTCTAATGATTTGGTTGGGTCTAATTGTGTTGCTGTCCTGGGGCTTTGTGGGGTCTGTTTGTGTTCGTGAACAGAGCCCCAGGACCAACTTGCTTAGGAGACTCTTCTCCAGGTTCATCTCTCTGTAGGTGATGGCTTTGTTATGGAAGGTTTGGGAATCGCTTTCTTTTAGGTGGTTGTAGAATTTAACAGCTCTTTTCTGGATTTTGATAATTAGCTGGTATCGGCCTAATTCTGCTCTGCATGCATTATTTGGTGTTTTATATTGTACACGGAGGATATTTAGCAGAATTCTGCAGGCATAGTCTCAATTTGGTGTTTGTCCCATTTTGTGAATTCTTGGTTGGTGAGCGGACCACAGACCTCACAACCATAAAGGGCAATGGGTTCTATAACTGATTCAAGTATTTTTAGCCAGATCCTAATTGGTATGTCACATTTTATGTTCCCTTTTGATGTAATAGAAGGCCCTTCTTGCCTTGTCTCTACGATCGTTCACAGCTTTGTGGAAGTTACCTGTGGCACTGATGTTTAGTCCGAAGTATGTATAGTATTTTTGTGTGCTCTAGGGCAACGGTGTGTAGATGGGATTTGTATTCATGGTCCTGGAAACTGGACCTTTTTTGGAACACCATTATTTACTTACTGAGATTTACTGTCAGGGCCCAGGTCTGACAGAATCTGTGCAGAGTATCTAGGTGCTGCTGTAGACCCTCCTTGGTTAGGGGCAGAAGCACCAGATCATCAGCAAACAGAAGACATTTAACTTCAGATTCTAGTAGGGTGAGGCCGGGTGCTGCAGACTGTTCTAGTGCCCTCGCCAATTCGTTGATATATAGGTTGAAGAGGGTGGGGCTTAAGCTGCATCCCTGTCTCACCCCACAGCCTTGTGGAAAGAAATGTGTGTGTCTTTTGCCAATTTTAACCACACACTTGTTGTTAGTGTACATGGATTATATAATGTTGTATGTTTTTCCCCAACACCACTTTCCATCAATTTGTATAGCAGACCCTCATGCTAAATTGAGTCAAAAGCTTTTTTGAATTCAACAAAGCATGAGAAGACTTTGCCTTTGTTTTGGTATGTTTGTTTGTCAGTTAGGGTGTTCAGGGTTAATACGTGGTCTGTCGTATGGTTATTTGGTAAAAGCTAATTTGACATTTGCTCAGTACATTGTTTTCACTGAGGACATGTACAAGTCTTCTGTTAATGATAATGCAGAGGATTTCCCCAAGGTTGCTATTAACGCATATCCCACAGTAGTTATTGGGGTCACATTTGTCTCCACTTTTGTGGATTGGGGTTATCAGTCCTTGCTTCCAAATATTGGGGAAGATGCCAGAGCTGATGATGATGATGATGTTAAATAGTTTAAGTATAGCTAATTGGAATTTGTGGTCTGTATATTTTCAACAACACCACAGGCCTTTTTGGGTTAGAGGGTTTGTATTTTGTCCTGTAGTTCATTCAATGTCATTTGAGAATCCAGTGTGTTCTGCTAGTCTTTAATAGCTGATTCTAAGATTTGTAATTAATCATGTATATGTTTTTGGTGTTTGTTCTTTGTTATAGAGCCAAAAAGATTGGAGAAGTGGTTTTTCCACACATCTTCGTTTTGGATAGATAACTCTTTGTGATGTTGTTTGTTTAGTGTGTTCTAGTTGTCCCAGAAGTGGTTAGATTCTATGGATTCTTCAATTACATTGAACTGATCTATGACCTGCTGTTCCTTCTTTTTTCCGTAGTGTATTTCTGTATTGTTTCAGTGATTCATCAAAGTGAACGTGTAGACTCAGGTCTCTATGTTTTTGGTTGGATAGGTTTCTCAATTTCTTTCTTAAGTTTTTGCATTCTTCATCAAACCATTTGTCATTGTTGTTAATTTTTTGATTTGATAGGGAAGCTGAAAGGTCAAATATACAGTTTAGGCTTTCTACTGCAAGGTTTACCTCTTCACTATTACAGTGAAATGTTTTGTCCAGAAAGTAGTCTAAAAGGGATTGAATTTGTTGTTGCCTAATTGTATTTTGGTAGGTTTCTACACTACTTGCCTTCCATCTATAGCATTTATTAATATTACTCAGTTCCTTTGGCTTTAATGACCCGTGCTTAAGTATTGCTCTGTTCAGGTAGACTGTGGTTTTGCTGTGATCTGATAGGTGTGTCAGTGGACTGACTGTGTACACTCTGAGAGAGTCTAGGTTGAGGTCAGTGATAAAGTAGTCTACAGTACTACTGCCAAGATATAAGCTGTAGGTGTACCTATCATAGGAGTCTCCTCGAAGCCTACCATTGACTATGTACAGACCCAGCGTGCGACAGAGCTGCAGGAGTTGGGACCCATTTTTGTTGGGTGTTTTGTCATAGTTGTGTCTAGGGGGGCATATGGGGGAGGGAATGCTGTCACCTCCAGGTATGTGTTTGTCCCCCTGTGTGCTGAGAGTGTCAGGTTCTGGTCCAGTTCTGGCATTTAGGTCACCGCATGTCCCTGAGCCTGGAAATGGTTGATCTCCCCTCTAGGATGGCAAACCAGTCATCGTTAAAGTATGGGGATTCTATTGGGGGGATGTAGGTAGCACACATGAGGACATTTATCTCTGTTGAGATAATTTCCTTATTAATTTCTAGCCAGATGTAAAATGTTCCTGTTTTGACTAATTTAATTTAATCTCTCTCTCTCTCTCTCTCTCTCTCTCTCTCTCTCTCTCTCTCTCTCTCTCTCTCTCTCTCTCTCTCTCTCTCTCTCTCTCTCTCTCTCTCTCTCTCTCTCTCTCTAAATTCAATTTAAGGGCTTTATTGGCATGATAAACATATGTTATCATTGCCAAAGCAAGTGAAGTAGATAATAAACAGAAGTTAAATAAACAATAAAAATGAACAGTAAACATTACACTCCCAAAAGTTCCAGAAGAATAAAGACATTTCAAATGTCATATTATGTGCCAATAGTTAAAGTACAAAATGGAAAATAAATATACATAAATATGGGTTGTATTTACAATGGTGTTTGCTGCTGTGATGGCACACTGTGGTATTTCACCCAGTAGATATGGGAGTTAATCAAAATTGGGTTTGTTTTCAAATTCTTTGTGGATCTGTGTAATCTGAGGGAAATGTGTGTCTCTAATATGGTCATACATTTGGCAGGTCTCTCTCTCTCTGTCTCTACACACAACACCCTACAATGACAAAGCGAAAACATGTTTTTAGAAATGTTTGCAAATTGATAAATAACTGATTTACCTTATTTACATAAGTATTCAGACCCTTTGCTGTGAGACTCGAAATTGAGCTCAGGTGCGTCCTGTTTCCATTGATCATCCTTGCGATGTTTCTACAACTTGATTAGAGTCCACCTGTGGAACATTCAATTGATTGGACATGATTTGGAAAGGCTCACACCTGTCTATGTAAGGTCCCACAGTTGACAGTGCATGTTGCCAGAGCAACAACCAAGCCATGAGGTTGAAGGAATTGTCCGTAGATCCGTAGCTCCTAGACAGGATTGTGTCGAGGCACAGATCTAGGGAAGGGTACCAAACAAATTCTGCAGCATTGAAGGTCCCTAAGAACACAGGGGCCTCCATCATTCTTAACTGGAAGACGTTTGGAACCACCAAGACTCATCCTAGAGCAATCGGGGGAGAAGGGCCATGGTCAGGGAGTTGACCAAGAACCCAATGTTCACTTTGACAGAGCTCCAGAGTTCCTCTGTGGAAATGGGAGAACTTTCCAGAAGGACAACCATCTCTGCAGCACTCCACCAATTAGGCCTTGATGGTAGAATGGCCAGACGGAAGCCAATCCTCAGTAAAAGGCACATGACAGCCCACTTGGAGTTTGCCAAAAGGCACCTAAAGACTCTCAGAACATGAGAAACAAGATTCTCTAGTCTGATGAAATCAAGATTGATCTCTTTGGCCTGAATGCCAAGTATCACGTCTGGAGGAAACCTGGCACCATCCCTGTGGTGAAGCATGGTGGTGGCAGCGTCATGCTGTGGGGATGTTTTTCAGCGGCTAGTCAGGATCGAGGGAAAATGAACGTTGCAAACTACAGAGAGATCCTTGATGAAAACATGCTCCAGAACACTCAGGACCTCAGACTGAGGCGAAGATTCAACTTCCAACAGGACAAAGACCCTAAGCACACACCCAAGACAACGCAGGTGTGGCTTTGGGACATGTCTCTGAATGGCCTTGAGTGGCCTAGCCAGAGCCCAGATTTGAACCCGGTCAAACATCTCTGGAGACCTGAAAACGGCTGTGCAGCAATGCTCCCGTCCAACCTGACAGAGCTTGATAGGATCTTCAGAGAAGAATGCAAGAAACTCCCCATATACAGGCGTGCCAAGCTTGTAGGGTCATACCCAGGAATATTATAGGCTTTATTCTCTGCCAAAGGTGCTTCAGCTAAGTACTGATAAAAGGGAATGAATACTTATGTAAATGTGATATTTCAGTTTGTCATTTTTAATACATTTGCAAAAACATTTTTTAATGGTTTTGCTTAGTCATTATGGGGTATTGTGTTTAGATTGATAAGGGGGGAAAAAATGTAATCCTTTTTAGAATACGGCTGTAACGTAACAAAATTAGGAAAAAGTCAAGGGGTCTGAATACTTTCCGAATGCACTGTGTATTTCCCTCCCTCCCTATTTTTTCTCACTCCCCCTCTCTCCCCCAATCCCCCCCTTCCCCCCCCATCCTCTTTCTCTGTCAGTAATCCCAAATGTGCAGTTCCCTGATGCTGGGCCTCTCTGCACTGTCAATGGGTGGCACCACTGTCTGTGAAAGGCACTGTAAAATATCCTCATTACTTTGTTCTATTTTTTTTATCACCATTAGCCAAGTGCTCTTCACCTGCCTGTTACTGACCTCAACCCAAGATAGATTCATTACATTTAATTAACTAAGGCTAGATGTTTGGCATATGTAAATGGTTGGTATTTTAATAATTCTCCCATTTTATTTGTTGGAATGAGAGCTCTATCTGGCCTTATTGAAGGTCAGCACATGAATTGCCTCTGACATTAGTGCAGTGTTATGAGGAAGGCCCCGGCAGAGTGCAGTGCATGCCATAGGCAATAATCTTTTCATCCATCATAATGGGGACATCAACCATATACCCACGTATATTACCGTGTCACAAAGGAACGATAGGCAACACATACCCAGACAGGAGACTGACAGCAGGCAGTAGGTATAAACCGTGCACAGATGTGCGCTTCACAAGATTGTGATCTGTAATCATTGGAGAAAAAAAATCTGCAGTTTTCAATATATTATGGCAGCCTGCGAAGTTGTCTATGAATGAGGTAGCGTTGACATATGGTCTGTCTCTCTAGCGTATCACGCCGGTGTGTTTTGACTGACAGCCGAGCCAAGCAGGCCCAGATGTAGACAGTGAGTGGTGGAGGAAGCAGGTGATTCCCAGTGGCTCAGGTGTGCTTGTGTGTGTGTGTGTGTGACTGCTTTCCTGTGCGCATGTATATGTGTGTGTGTGTGTGTGGGAGGAGCAGGTGCAGAGAAGAGGGGCCCCATGATACGCGTCTAGCTCCACGTATGAAGCCCCTATGAAGAACAGCAGAGTCCCGGGGGGCCTCCCCAGTCAGGCCAGCTGTTTGAGGTTGCTGCGGTGGCTCCTGATGAGATGTGATGTAGACGAAAGAAAAAAACACAATGATGCCAACATTCTGCTTCTTCTGCCTGGAGACAAGAGAGAGAAGGGCCTCTAATAAGCAAAGGTTGCGTCCCTAATTTGTGTCCACACTCATGCCTCTTGAGTTCTCCTGGTATTGGTGTGTGCCAGTGGATTAAATTTAGTTGGCCTTTTTTAGCCATACTGTTGTCTTGCTTGTTTGAAACCACTTAAAGGCTCAGTGCAGTCAAAAATGTGATATTCCTTTGTTATATATAAACTCAGCAAAAAAAGAAATGTCCTCTCACTGTCAACTGCGTTTATTTTCAGCAAACTTAACATGTGTAAATATTTGTATGAACATAACAAGATTCAACAACTGAGACAAAAACTGAACAAGTTCCACAGAAATGGAATAATGTGTCCCTGAACAAAGGGGGGGGGGGGGGGGGGGTCAAAACCAAAAGTAACAGTCAGTATCTGGTGTGGCCACCAGCTGAATTAAGTACTGCGGTGCATCTCCTCCTCATGGACTGCACCATATTTGCCAGTTCTTGCTGTGAGATGTTACCCCACTCTTCCACCAAGGAACCTGCATCTTCCCGGACATTTCTGGGGGGAATAGCCCTAACCCTCATCCTCCGGTCCAACAGGTCCCAGACGTGCTCAATGGGATTGAGATCCTGGCTCTTCGCTGGCCATGGCAGAACACTGACATTCTTGTCTTACAGGAGATCACGCACAGAACGAGCAGTATGGCTGGTGGCATTGTCATGCCGGAGGGTCATGTCAGGATGAGCCTGCAGGAAGGGTACCACATGAGGGAGGAGGATGTCTTCCCTGTAACGCACAGCGTTGAGATTGCCTGCAATGACAATAAGCTCAGTCCGATGATGCTGTGACACACCGCCCCAGACCATGACGGACCCTCCACCTCCAAATCGATCCCGCTCCAGAGTACAGGCCTCGGTGTAACGCTCATTCCTTTGACGATAAACGCGAATCTGACAATCATTCCTGGTGAGACAAAACCGCGACTTGTCAGTGAAGAGCACTTTTTGCCAGTCCTGACTGGTCCGGCGACGGTGGGTTTGTGCCCATAGGCGACGTTGTTGCCGGTGATGTCTGGTGGGGACCTGCCTTACAACAGGCCTACAAGCCCTCAGTCCAGCCTCTCTCAGCCTATTGCGGACAGTCTGAACACTGATGGAGGGATTGTGCGTTCCTGGTGTAACTCAGGCAGTTGTTGTTGCCATCCTGTACCAGTCCTGCAGGTGTGATGTTCGTATGTACCGATCCTGTGCAGGTGTTGTTACACGTGGTCTGCCACTGCGAGGACGATCAGCTGTCCGTCCTGTATGGACATTGCAATTTAAGGCACGTTCACGCAGATGAGCAGGGACCCTGGGAATCTTTCTTTTGGTGTGCATGTGCATGTTCATTAATTGTTTATGGTTCATTGAACAAGCATGGGAAACAGTGTCTAAACCCTTTACAATGAAGATCTGTGAAGTTATTTAGATTTTTACAAATTATCTTTGAAAGACAAGGTCCTGAAAAAGAGACTTTTCTTTCTTTGCTGACTTTATTTCCAAACTATGAGGCTGGGATAATACTGTGAAATTGTGAAACTAATGATAATGCCTTTTTAGTGTAAGAGCTGTTTGAAAAGACCGCCTAATGGGATGGAGTTTTGGCCTGCCTGGTGACATCATTAGTTCATAGACCAATAAGAAAGAGAGTTCCAAACCTCTCTGCCAATAACATCTAGTTTTCAGTTTTCCAACTCAGACCTCTCCCAGACAGTCCTTTACCCAGAAGCTAGTTTTGTATCTTTTTTTTTACCATTTTAATTGAAAACAATCACAGTAAGGTTCTTCATTGTTACCCAGAAATGATTTGATATTGAGATAAAAATTTGACCTTTAAGCAGAAAACAGTTGGAGAGGACTACAGGTCCAGACAGCCTCTAGAGCCCTGCTCTGGAAACGCAGACAAGGGGATGCAGCCGTCCACCCTTAATAAAGTGATCCCCTCCATCTCCCTGTATTTCTTGTCTCCCTCTACCTCTCTGCACATCCTTTCTAACAGTGCCAACCAGAAACCTTTAAAACTGCTTGTTAGATGAGCTTGCAATAATCATAGCAACAATGATAAATACTTTGATTAATCTGGTCCGAGACGGGAGATGGATGGAGTGTAGGCGGCAGGTAAATAGAAACCTCTCAGACATAAATAAACAGAGAGAGAGAGAGAGAGAGAGAGAGAGAGAGAGAGAGACACAGAGAGAGAGAGAGACACAGAGAGAGAGAGAGACACAGAGAGAGAGAGAGACACAGAGAGAGAGAGAGACACAGAGAGAGAGAGAGAGACACAGAGAGAGAGAGAGACACAGAGAGAGAGAGAGACACAGAGAGAGACACAGAGAGAGAGAGAGACACAGAGAGAGACACAGAGAGAGAGAGAGACACAGAGAGAGACACAGAGAGAGAGAGAGACACAGAGAGAGACACAGAGAGAGAGAGAGAGAGAGAGAGAGAGAGAGAGAGAGAGAGAGAGAGAGAGAGAGAGAGAGAGAGAGAGAGAGAGAGAGAGAGAGAGAGAGAGAGAGAGAGAGAGAGAGAGAGAGAGAGAGAGAGAGAGAGAGAGACACAGAGAGAGAGACACAGAGAGAGAGACACAGAGAGAGAGAGAGAGAGAGAGAGAGAGAGAGACACAGAGAGAGAGACACAGAGAGAGAGACACAGAGAGAGAGAGAGAGAGAGAGAGAGAGAGAGAGAGAGAGAGAGAGAGAGAGAGAGAGAGAGAGAGAGAGAGAGAGAGAGAGACACAGAGAGAGAGAGAGAGACACAGAGAGAGAGAGAGAGAGAAAGACACAGAGAGAGAAAGACACAGAGAGAGAAAGACACAGAGAGAGAAAGACACAGAGAGAGAAAGACACAGAGACCCCCAGTAAGGCAACATCTGTGAGTTCCACTTCCCCCTCATTAGTATTGCAGTGGGATGGGTTTGACTGGGGCTGGGGACCTCCTGCTGTTCTGTAGGTCAGGTTTATTAGTCTATTAAACACTCACTCAGTCAGGAGGACTTCACTGTCCAGCACTCGCCTCCATAGATTGTCACTGGAGACAGGTCAGCTAGGCTACCCCGCTGCCCCCACTCAGCATGTTGATGATGGCTGGAAGAGATGGAAGGTATATCTGGTTTTTCCTGATTAGTTCAGTGTGATCTATTGGAATTTGAGGAAAGGCACAGACAAGAACATGTAAACATACCCGTATTCATATTCAAAGCAGGGACCGAGAGACTGAAAAACAGCTTTTATCTCAAGGCCATCAGACTGTTAAACAGCCACCACTAACATTGAGTGGCTGCTGCCAACATACTGACTCAACTCCAGCCACTTTAATAATGGAAACATTTATGTAAAAAATGTATCACTAGCCACTTTAAACAATGCCACTTAATATAATGTTTACATACCCTACATACCCTACTCATCTCATATGTATATACTGTACTCTATACCATCTACTGCATCTTGCCTATGCCGTTCTGTACCATCACTCATTCATATATTTTATGTACATATTCTTCATCCCTTTACACTGGTGTGTATAAGGTAGTAGTTGTGAAATTGTTAGGTTAGATTACTCGTTGGTTATTACTGCATTGTCGGAACTAGAAGCACAAGCATTTCGCAACACTCGCATTAACATCTGCTAACCATGTGTATGTGACAAATAAAATTAGATTTGATTTGATTTGTGTTATTTTTTATGTTAGCTTGGAAGCTAATACTGTATTTAAGATGCACGTGTTAGATATGATTTATTTGACTGTGAGAAGGCAGTGGCGTCTCACTTTTGGGTCTTTACATGAGGCTGTGTTGTTGCTGCTGCCATGCCAGAGGAGATGATTTCTGTCCACTTTCAGAGTATTCTTATTTCAGTCAAGCATTCCCTTTGTTTTGGACAGCCCTAATTAAATTAGCAATGTTTTACGTGTGTGTCTGGCCACTATATTCATAACCTCTGGTTGGTTTTCTGTCAACTATATCTCCCTCAGCCTCACTACTCCCACTGTAAACGCCATTCCAAAGCCCAACATGGCTGCATGCTGTGTTCTGTATTCTATAAACAAATCATGTAGCCTGGAAATAGATAGAATTCCTGTCTAATCCTCCGTTTAACCCTGATCTGCATCATGGTGGTGTGATGCGCCTGCTAATTAGCTGATTATGAGTATGCATCCATTTATGTATGCAAATCACAAACATCTATCAAACACACACGTGTGCAGAGACGCTGTCGCGCGGCCACATACATGCATCAAACTTGGCAGCACGCTGGATCAATCAAAAGCAATCTTTTTCCCAGTTTGCTCCCTGTAACTCATGGTGACAGGGTAAACACAGTGCCTGCTGTAACTCATGGTAACAGTGTAAACACAGGGTCTGCTGTAACTCATGGTGACATTGTAAACACAGGGCCTGCTGTAACTCAGGGTGACAGTGTAAACACAGGGCCTGCTGTAACTCAGGGTGACAGTGTAAACACAGGGCCTGCTGTAACTCATGGTGACAGTGTAAACACAGGGCCTGCTGTAACTCATGGTGATAGGGTAAACACAGGGCCTGCTGTAACTCATGGTGATAGGGTAAACACAGTGCCTGCTGTAACTCATGGTGACAGTGTAAACACAGGGCCTGCTGTAACTCATGGTGCCAGTATAAACACAGTGCCGGCTGTAACTCATGGTGACAGTATAAACACAGGGCCTGCTGTAACTCATGGTGACAGTGTAAACACAGTGCCTGCTGTAACTCATGGTGACAGTGTAAACACAGTGCCTGCTGTAACTCATGGTGACAGCGTAAACACAGGGCCTGCTGTAACTCATGGTGACAGTGTAAACACAGGGCCGGCTGTAGCACATGGTGACAGTGTAAACACAGGGCCTGCTGTAATTAATGGTGACAGTGTAAACACAGGGCCTGCTGTAACTCATGGTGACAGTGTAAATACAAGGTCTGCTGTAACTCATGGTGCCAGTGTAAACACAGGGCCTGCTGTAACTCATGGTGACAGTGTAAACACAGGGCCTGCTGTAACTCATGGTGACAGTGTAAACACAGGGCCTGCTGTAACTCATGGTAACAGTGTAAACACAGGGCCTGCTGTAACTCATGGTGACAGTGTAAACACAGGGCCTGCTGTAACTCATGGTGACAGTGTAAACACAGGGCCTGCTGTCACTCATGGTGACAGTGTAAACACAGGGCCTGCTGTAACTCATGGTGACAGTGTAAACACAGGGCCTGCTGTCACTCATGGTGACAGTGTAAACACAGGGCCTGCTGTAACTCATGGTGACAGTGTAAACACAGGGCCTGCTGTAACTCATGGTGACAGTGTAAACACAGGGCCTGCTGTAACTCATGGTGACAGTGTAAACACAGGGCCTGCTGTAACTCATGGTGACAGTGTAAACACAGGGCCTGCTGTAACTCATGGTGACAGTGTAAACACAGGGCCTGCTGTAACTCATGGTGACAGTGTAAACACAGGGCCTGCTGTAACTCATGGTGACAGTGTAAACACAGGGCCTGCTGTAACTCATGGTGACAGTGTAAACACAGGGCCTGCTGTCACTCATGGTGACAGTGTAAACACAGGGCCTGCTGTCACTCATGGTGACAGTGTAAACACAGGGCCTGCTGTAACTCATGGTGACAGTGTAAACACAGGGCCTGCTGTAACTCATGGTGACAGTGTAAACACAGGGCCAGCCCATCTCAGTATGGAGCGCAGTTCACAATGCCTGTAGACCTATTATCTCATCATAGTAACTTTTTTTCTTGTGACAGGTAGGCCTACATTTGCTGCAGCAAAGCCTATGGTATAGTAATATAAAGACTGAATGCGATTTACACATCTCCATCAATTTACACATCTCCATCACCTTATTTATTTTAATTTTAAAGATAATATATATTTTTTTGCAGCTGCATAGTTTTAAAACAGCCTATCACCCGAATACCGTTGCTTTACGGTGCATTCGGAAAGTATTCAGACCCATTGACTTTTCCACATTTTGTTACGTTACAGCCTTATTCTAAAATGGATTAAATTGTTTTTATTCACATCAATCTACACACAAAACCCCATAATGACAAAGCAATTAAAAAAAAATACAGAACTGAAATATCACATTTACATAAGTATTCAAACCCTTTACTCAGTACTTTGTTCTAGCACCTTTGCAGCGATTACAGCCTCGAGTCTTCTTGGGTATGACATTGACTACAGCTCAGCGTTCAACACCATAGTGCGCACAAAGCTCATCACTAAGCTAAGGACCCTGGGACTAAACACTTCCCTCTGCAACTGGATCCTGGACTTCCTGTCAGGCCGCTCCTAGGTGGTAAGGGTAGTCAACAACACATCTGCTATGCTGATCCTCAACATGGGGGCCCCTCAGGGGTGTGTGCTTAGTCCCCTCCTGTACTCCCTGTTCACCCACGAAATCGTGGCATAGCATGACTCCAACACCATCATTAAGTTTGCTGACAACCCAACCCATCACCGACAACGATGAGACGGCCTATAGGGAGGAGGTCAGAGACCTGGCTGTGTGGTGCCAGGACAACAACCTCTCCCTCAACGTGAGCAAGACAAAGGAGCTAATCGTGGACTACAGGAAAATGCGGGCTGATTTGGCCCCATTCACGTCGACGGGACTGTAGTGGAGCAGGTCGGGAGTTTCAAGCTCCTTGCTATCCACATCACCAACAAACTATCATGGTTCAAGCTCACCAAGACAGTTGTGAAGAAGGCACGACAACACCTTTTCCCACTCAGGATACTGAAAATATTTGGCATGGGTTCCCAGATCCACAAAAAGTTCTACAGCTGCACCATCAAGAGCATCCTGACTGGTTGCATCACCGCCTGGTATAACAACTGCTCGGCATCCGACCGTAAGGTGCTACAGGGGGTAGTGCGTACGGCCCAGTACATCACTGGGGCCAAGCTTCCTGCCATCCAGCATCTACAGTTGAAGTCGGAAGTTTACATACACCTTAGCCAAATACATTTAAACTCAGTTTTTCACAATATCTGACATTTAATCCTAGTAAAAATTCCCTGTCTTTGGTCAGTTAGGATCACCACTTTATTTAAAAAATGTGAAATAATAGTAGAGAGAATTATTTATTTCAGCTTTGATTTCTTTCATCACATTCTCAGTGGGTCAGAAGTTTACATACACTCAATTAGTATTTGGTAGCATTGCCTTTAAATTGTTTAACTTGGGTCGAACGTTTCGGGTAGCCTTCCACAAGCTTCCCACAATAAGTTGGGTGAATTTTGGCCCATTCCTCTTGACAGAGCTGGTGTAACTGAGTCAGGTTTGTAGGCCTCCTTGCTCGCACACGCTTTTTCAGTTCTGCCCACACATTTTCTATAGGATTGAGGTCAGGGTTTGTGATGGCCACTCCAATATCTTGACTTTGTTGTACTTAAGCCATTTTGCCACAACTTTGGAAGTATGCTTGGGGTCATTGTGCATTTGGAAGATCCATTTGCATCCAAGCTTTAACTTCCTGACTGATGTCTTGAGATGTTGCTTCAATATATCCACATCATTTTCCTTCCTCAGGAAGCCATCTATTTTGTGAAGTGCACAAGTCCCTCCTGCAGCAAAGCACCCCCACAACATGATGCTGCCAACCCCGTGCTTCACAGTTGGGATGGTGTTCTTCAGCTTGCAAGCCTCCCCCTTTTTCCTCCTAACCTAACGATGGTCATTACGGCCAAACAGTTCTATTTTTGTTTCATCAGACCAGAGGACATTTCTCCAAAAAGTACGATCTTTGTCCCCATGTGCAGTTGCAAACCGTAGTCTGGCTTTTTATGGCGATTTTGGAGCACTGGCTTCTTCATTTTCTCCAATTTTCCAAGCTGTTTAAAGTCACACTGGAAGTGTGATACAGTGAATTACAGTGAATTATAAGTGAAATAATCTGTCTGTAAACAATTGTTGTAAAAATGACTTGTGTCATGCACAAAGTAGATGTCCTAACCGACTTGCCAAAACTATAGTTTGTTAACAAGTCATTTTTGCTGTGGTTGAAAATGAGTTTTAATGACTCCAATCTAAGTGTATGTAAACTTCCGAGGAAAACCACAAAAATTGTTAAAGGCTCCAGTCACCCAAGTCATAGACTGTTCTCTCTGCTATCGCATGGTAAGCGGTACCGTAGCTCCAAGTCTAGGTCCAAAAGGCCCCTTAACAGCTTCTACCCCAAGACATAAGACTGCTGAACAGCTAATCAAATCGCCACCTGAACAATTTACATTGACACCCCCCCCCATTGTTTTTACACTTCTGCTACTCGCTGTTTATTATCTATGCGTAGTCACTTTACCCCTATATACATGTACAAATTACCTTGACTAATCTGTACCTCCGCACATTGACTCGGTACCGGTATCCCCTGTATATAGCCTCGTTATTGTTATTTTATTGTATTACTTTGTATTGAATTTTTTACTTTAGTTTATTTAGTAAATATTTTCTTAACTCTCTTTCTTGAACTGCATTGTTGGTTAAGGGCTTGTAAGTAAGCATTTCACTACAAGGTCTACACCTGTTGTATTCGTCGCATGTGACAAATACAATTTGATTTGATTTGACTTACACTTGACCGGAGCAGCTCTAGCAGGGCCGAAATTTGACGAACTGACTTGTTGGAAAGGTGGCACCCACGTTGAAAGTCACAGAGCTCTTCAGTACGGGCTATTCTACTGCCAATGTTTGTCTATGGAGATTGCATTGCTGTTTGCTCGATTTTATACACCTGTCAGCAATGGGTGTGGCTGAAATAGCAGAATCCACTCATTTAAAGGTATGTCCACATACCTATGGCCATGTTGTGTATATATATATATTTGTGTAATTCCAGTCAATATATTACAGTATAATACAATACAGTACAGTAATACAGTCCACACTCAAAAGATTAGCTTACTGGAGCTAGTTTCATTTATTTACCCAAGAGAGCATTTAGCTAGCTACATCTATGGGCTTTTATGTGTTTCTGTCATGCGTAATGTGCAGTAGCCTATATATTATGTGTGTATTGGAAAATAGCACAATCATTTGGGATTTTTTGGGCTTGGGCTCATAAAAAGTATTTTAATGTAGGTCTTTTAACATGTATTTAATGTTTGGCTCATCAGGCCCAGGTAGCATCAGGTTCGAAAGCTATAATCAAACCCAAACATAGGCCTATTTATATGCTTTATATGCTTTTGAATGACACTTCTGGTTTTGGTGGGAAATACAGGGTTACCCAGGAGAAAAGGGATTTATTCTCGGCGTTGAATATTTGTAAAATACTGGGAAAATATTCAACCTTACATCCAACTTTAGCGGGGATCGTGTGCCAAACGGTAGCGCATTCGCTGCCCTGAATCAATACCTCTTATAAGCACATAAATGAATAACCTCAAAGCTTCTTAATGAAAACAGAGATGAATTTGGCTTTTCTGAAAGAGAGGATCCAGAGTGCCCAGAAAAATAGCTATCCTTGGCCAGAGAGCTACGAGCCAGCTGGAGGGAGGGAGAGTAGTGGGAGATTTCTCTTTTCACCATTTGACGTCCAGGGAGATGACATCTCGGGAAGCTAAACCAATCAGTTATGTAGGTAGACGCATCCTGGGAGAAAATATGCTCCTGCTCCACAGATTTTAATGTAGTTTATGTGTCCATTTGATTTCATTATGAATGTTTATGATTATAAATATCCCCCCTGCAAGGAGAGAACCTGCTAAAGCTAAAGCTTGTGTGCATTTTCTCCAACGACGGAAAATAGGAAATAAAATCTGTCAATAGTAGTTTGAACTGAAGGATGAATCTGGAGGAATACCTGTGTGAATATTAGACTTATCAGTGCCGTTACTTAACAGTTTTAGAGTATCTGTGCAGCGGTTTATTGAATGATGAAGTGAAAATAAAAGAAGACTGTTAGTGGTAATATCATGTACAATAAGAGAAGAACTAGTGTCAAATACATTTTTATATTAGCCTTTGAAGTGATTTTATAATGTTTTGTTCTCAAACAAAATCATGAAATGTCATCATTCTTAGATCATTCTCCAGCTTTGTCAAGAACAATTGTAGTAATGAAATCTTAATTAAAAAGTGCAAACCTTAGGTGAACTCACAATCGACCATCAATTAAATCAATCAAATATTTTTGCAACACAATTTTATGATGAACTTTTTGGACACATTTGCACTTTGGACAGAGGAGACACTTCAGTGCAGGCAAATTCAAATCTTAAACTTACAGCCAGTTCAACTGCTGATTTTCATTCTTCCCCTCTAACAAAGGACTGATTTAGACCTAGGTCACCAGGTGGGTACAATTAATGATCAGATAGAACAGAAAACCAGCAGTACCCCAGACTTCCAGGCTCAGATTTGAATACTCCTAGTATAGCTCCTCCCCGCTGTGTTTAAAAGCATACAGCCACAGTGGTCAATCAGAGACATTCTGGGACTGTCCAGTCTATGTGCATACTGCACATGAATGCTCACCAACCCTGGCTTCTGGCCCAGATTAGCCCTCTCCTAAAGCTGGTTTGGGATCAGCCCTTAAGTGTCAGATGCAACATTAGCCTGAGAACAGGAGCGAGCCTTGTTTAAAACAGGGTTACCCCTCATTGCACCTGGTTTCATGGCTGCCATTAAGCAGCCCCTTGATCCTCAATCACAGTTCACCAGCTCACCAGCCAGCGCTGATTGGATGTTTAAAGATAGCTGCGCTGTTCTGTTGAATAGATGACATGAAACCAGGAAGTCCTATATAACCAATCACGGTTTTTACAAAAAATCTAGAGATGGATCCATTTCACATGTCAAAGTCTCTAATCTAGAGCTTCTGACAGGTCTCTGTCAAACAATCATGGCAGCTCCACACAACTGTGGACTATAATCATCCGAGAGAACGCCTGTCACACTTTAAATCCTAATGATTGGACCGAAAGAGGGATTCGCTTCTTAAAGCGAAAAATCTGCCTAAGGAGTGTCACTCACCCTGCCTCTGTTGCACTAAAGAGGGCGTTTGTGCTTGTCTGAGAGCAGAAGGCTTCTATGCCTTTGCGTTGGTAAGCTCAACACTGGGCCATTTCAATAACAGCTTTAATAATGCATGGTGTCATTGACAGATAGATGGCTGAGAAGTCTACTCTTAAGCCAAAGGCCCTGGGATTCTTCTGGAGTGATGTGAAGGGAGCGCTTTTTGATCTTCTTTTCCCAACTGTAACTTTGTCCTCCGTCAATGGGCCTGTATCGGCTCTTTGAGCTAAGAGATCACAGATCAGCCTGTATTTTTTAATTTATTTCAACGATCATCTTACTTACGAATACCGCCACAGAAACTCAATGACATTTTGGATTTGCGAGCCTTCATCAGAATAAGTGCCTGTCTGGACCCCAGAGATTTGGTATCATGGCTACACTACACTAAAGTATTGGTGAAAACCAAAATCTGTCATTATTTATGTGAGCATCAATGTGAACATCAATGTGAACATAAATGGTTCATTGTTTCTGTATAGCTACTATTATATTGGCTTATCAACCGTCAGCCTGGAGACCAGGGTAGAAAGACCACGTCAACCTGAAGACCAGGGTAGAAAGACCACCATCAGGGTAGAAAGACCACAGTCAGGGTAGAAAGACCACCGCCAGCATGGGGACCAGGGTAGAAAGACCACTGTCAGCAAGGAGACCAGGGTTGAAAGACAACCGTCAGCCTGGAGACCAGGGTAGAAAGACCACCATCAACCTGTAGACAAGGGTAGAAAGGCCACAGTCAGGGTAGAAAGACCACCGTCAGCCTGGAGACCGGGTTAGAAAGACCACTGTCTGCAAGGAGACCAGGGTAGGAAGACCGCCGTCAGCCTTGAGACCAGGGCAGAATGACCACCGTCAGGGTGAAAAGACCACCGTCAGCCTGGAGACCAGTGTAGGAGACCGCCGTCAACCTTGAGACCAGGGTAGAAGGCCACTGTCAGTCTGGAGACCAGGGTAGAATGACCACTAGCGTCTCTGCTGTGTTGAAGGTTGGGAAGTCGCCGCCAGTAAACTGTGATGATCCAAGATGATCCAAAATGGCATCACTTTGAGTCTTTAGGAAACTATGCATTATTTTGTTTTTTATGTATTATTTCCTACATTGTTAGCCCAGTAAATATTGAGTGTTATTACATACAGCCTAGAAGAACTATTAGATATAAGAGCGACGTCAATTTATCAACATTACGACCCCCGAATCCCAAAGGCCGACCCAAAACAATGTCGCCGCTGAAGGGGTAGACGGAGGCATGCACACCACCCACCGCTTTCGAGTATATTACTCGCCAATGTCTAGTCTCTAGATAACAAGGTATACGAAATTAGGGCAAGGGTTGCTTTCCAGAGAGACATCAGAGATTGTAACATTCTCGGGAACATGGCTCTCTCGGGATATGTTGTCGGCGTCGGTACAGCCACCGAGTTTCTTCAAACGTTGTGCCGACAGAAATAAACATATCTCTGGGAAGAAGGCGGGGGGGGGGGGGGGGATGTATGCTTCATGATTAACGACTCATGGTGTAATCATAACAACATACAGGAACTCAAGTCCTTTTGTTCACCTGACCTAGAATTCCTTACAATCAAATGCAGACCACATTATCTCCCAAGAGAATTCTCTTCGATTATAGTCACAGCCGTGTAATACCCCCTCAAGCAGATACCATGACGGCCCTCAAGGAACTTCACTTGGCTCTATGTAAACTGGAAATCATATATCCTAAGGCCGCATTTATTGTAGCTAGGGATTTTAACAAAGCTAATTTAAGAACAAGGCTACCTAAATTCTATCAGCACATTGACTGTAGCATGCGCGCGGGCAATACACTGGACCACTGCTACTCTACCTTCCGCAATGCATGCAAGGCCCTTCCCACCCTCCCTGCGGCAAATCCGACCACGACTCCAATTTACTCCTACATTCCTACAGGCAAAAACTCATACAGGATGTACCCATGACTAGAACCATTCAAGGCTGGTCTGACCAATCAGAATCCACGCTTCAAGATTGTTTTGATCACGCGGACTGGGAAATGTTCCGGGAACCCTCAGAGAATTACATTGATTTATATGCTAACTCTGTGAGTGAGTTTATAAGAAAGTGCATTGGAGATGTTGTACACACTGTGACTAATAAAACCTACCCTAACCAGAAACCGTGGATAGATGGCGGCATTCGCACAAACTGAAAGCGAGAACCACCGCATTCAACCATGGAAAGATGACTAAGAATATGACCGAATATAAACAGTGTAGTTATTCCCTCCGCAAGGCAATCAAACAAACGGAATTTCGGTATAGGGACAAAGTGGGGTCACAATTCAACGGCTCAGACACGAGACATATGTGGCAAGGTCTACAGGCAATTACGGACTACAAAAAGAAAACCAGCCACGTCACGGACACCGACGTCTTGCTTCCAGACAAACTAAACACCTTCTTTGCCCGCTTTGAGGATAATACAGTGCCACCGACGTGAGTAAGACATTTAAATGTACGGCATCCCTAGCCGTGTCCTCAGAGCATGCGCAGACCAGCTGGCTGGTGTGTTTTACGGACATATTCAATCGCTCCCTATCCCAGTCTGCTGTCCACACATGCTTCAAGATGGCCACCATTGTTCCTGTACCCAAGAAGGCAAAGATAACTGAACTAAATGAATATCGCCCCATAGCACTCACTTTTGTCATCATGAAGTGCTTTGAGAGACAAGTCAAGGATCATATCACCTCCACCTTACCTGCCACCCTAGACCCACTTCAGTTTGTATACCGCCCCAACATATCCACAGACGATGCAATCGCCATCACACTGCACACTGCCCTATCCCATCTGGACAAGAGGAATACCTATATAAGAATGCTGGTTATTGACTACAGCTCAGCATTCAACACCATAGTACCCGCCAAGCTCATCATTAAGCTTGAGGCCCTGGGTCTCAACCCCGCCCTGTACAATTGGGTCCTGGACTTTCTGACGGGCCACCCCCAGGTGGTGAAGGTAGGAAACAACATCTCCACTTCACTGATCCTCAACATTGGGGCCCCACAAGGGTACATGCTCAGCCCCCTCCTGTACTCCCTGTTCACCCATGACTGCCTGGCCATGCACACCTCCAACTCAATCATCAAGTTTGCAGGCGACACATCAAGTGGGCTTGATTAGCAACAACATCGAGACAGCCTACAGGGATGAGGTGAGGGCACTCGGTGTGTGGTGTCAGGAAAACAAACCCTCACTCAACATCAACAAAGCAAAGGAGATGATCTTTGACTTCAGGAAACGGCAGAGGGAGCATCTACCTATCCACATCGACAGGACAGTAATGGCGAAGGTGGAAAGTTTTAAGTTCCTCTGCGTACACATCACGGACAAACTGAAATGGTCCACCCACACAGACAATATGGGTAAGAAGGCGCAACAGAGCCTCTTCAATCTCAGGAGGCTGAACAAATTTGGCTTGTCACCTAAAACCCTCACAAACTTTTACACATGCACAATTGAGACCATCCTGTCGGGCTGTATCACCGCCTGGTACGGCAACTGCACTGCCCTCAACCGCATGGTTCTCCAGAGGGTGGTGCGGTCTGCACAACGCATCACCGGGGGCAAACTACCTGCCCTCCAGGACAGCTACAGCACCCGATGTCACACGGCCAAAAAGATCATCAAGGACAACAACCACCTGAGCCACTGCCTGTTCACCCCGCTACCGTCCAGGAGACGAGGTCAGTACAGGTGCATCAAAGCTGGAACAGAGAGACTGAAAAACAGCTTCAATCTCAAGGCCGTCAGACTGTTAAACAGCCATCACTAACACAGAGAGGCTGCTGCCTACATACAGACTCAAATCATTATCCACTTAAATAAATTGATCACTAATCACTTAAAAAAATGCCACTAGTCATGTTTACATATCTTACATTACTCATCTGATATGTATATAGTGTATGTTATACCATTTATTGCATCTTGCATATGCCCGTCGGCCATCGCTCATCCATATATTTATATGTACATATTCTTATTCCATCACTTTACATTTGTGTGTATTAGGTAGTAGTTGTGAAATTGTTAGATTACTTGTTAGATATTACTGCACTGTCGGAACTAGAAGCACAAGCATTTTGCTACACTCGCATTAACATCTGCTAACCATGTGTATGTGACCAATAAAATTAGATTTGATTTGATTTGTTTGATCATGACCTCTGGTTTTAACACTAAGAGAAATCAGGCTTTCTGTTTCTATAATTGTTTACCATCTGAAAACCTCCTGACCCGTGTCACATGGTTACAACAGAGTATAACTAGCAGTAGACCCCAGAAGTAGGATGAGTCACTGTGTGTGTGTGTGTCTGTGTGTTGCGCAAGTGTGTGTGTGTGTGTGTGAACGCAAGTGTGTGTGTGTGTCTGTGTGTTGCGCAAGTATGTGTTTGCGTGTGTGTAGTTTTTCTCACTTCAGCCTCAGACAGCAAAAGCACCTGGTTGTCCAGAGCAGCAAGAGTCATCCTGGACGGCTCGGGTATTGTCTGCCTCGACACCAGCATAGAATGTACTTAATCATTATTTAACTGGCCAAGTCAGTTAAGAACGAATTCTTGTTTTACAATGACGGCCTACATCGACAGGACAGCAAAAGCACCTGGTTGTCCAGAGCAGCAAGAGTCATCCTGGACGGCTCGGGTATTGTCTGCCTCGACACCAGCATAGAATGTACTTAATCATTATTTAACTGGCCAAGTCAGTTAAGAACGAATTCTTGTTTTACAATGACGGCCTACCCCGGACGACGCTGGGCCAATTGTGCGCCGCTCTTTGGGACTCCCAATCATGGCCGGTTGTGATACAGCCCGGGATTGAGCCAGGGTCTATAATGACACCTCTAGCACTGAGATGCAGTGCCTTAGACCGCTGCGCCACTCGGGAGCCATTAAGAAATGTGTTAAGCTCGTCTGGGAGAGAGGCTTCGGTGGGCACCACACAGCTGGATGTGCCTTTGTAGTCTGTGATAGTCTGTAGTTCTTGCCACATGCGTCAGTCTGAGTTGTCGAACATCAATTCAAGTTGGAGTCTGTATTGTCTTTTTTGCGTCCCTAAAGGATTTGCAGAGCTCTCACCTGCTTGCCTTGTACGCGTCGTGCCACCGAGTCATGGAGGTTCGTTCTGCTGACATCGAATGCTGCAGTACGGGCTCTCAGCAATGAGATGGGAAAACTGTTTTTTATGAAGTTGAACATGTTCTCTTTATGACAGATTATTAAAATGAGGGGGAAAAAGACCAAGGGAGCACTTCTCAAAAGGCACCCTGTTGGTGTTACGACCACCTTTGATTATGACTGCTTTCATTGTCTTCTTGTCATATTGCCTTTTTCTTTCACTTGGTGACATTTATTTTGACATGTTTGAAATCAGACTTACCCAGTGTGGGGGTGACTCTTTCTGGAACCTTACACATCATCACCAGCTATAGCAGCCAATTAACTTAATTTCTCTGTGTCTTTTACCACAGTGACAAGAGAATCATATTTTTTTTAAACGTCCTTCTGAGTGAAACTGGCGCTGAAATCCTGAGCTTAATGAGGTTGAATTGCAAAGGGATGGTTTCTGGAAGTCAGGTGAAAATAAAAAAGCCTGCCTTTCCTCTTTTCAGCTCCATATTTTTCTTGAGGATGGGAGATAAGTGAAATGAGATTAAGGCATGGCCGGAGTAATAGGACATTTCTGACACCCCCGCTAGAGCGATCCTGTTAGCTCTGTCTGAGGGCTGTACGCTGTGACTAATCCAATCGCTGGTGGAAGGCTGGTGGGAGCATCGCTAAGACAAGCCCCTGTGTGCATCTACACCTCTGTGTTCGTGTAAATGTGCACAATAATGTAATTAAGGACAGTCAATAATATATTTATCAGTGAAAAGCAGAGGTGGAGATCTATCTATCTATCTATCTATCTATCTATCTATCTATCTATCTCTCTCTCTCTCTCTCTCTCTCTCTCTATCTATCTATCTATCTATCTATCTATCTATCTATCTATCTATCTATCTATCTCTCTCTCTCTCTCTCTCTCTCTCTCTCTCTCTCTCTCTCTCTCTCTCTTTCTCTCTCTCTCTTTCTCTCTTTCTCTCTCTCTCTTTCTCTCTTTCTCTCTCTCTCTTTCTCCAAACATGTGAAGGGACTGCCTAGTAAACTACCTGTTGGGTCAGGCAAAAAAAAAACTTCACCTCCATCACAAAAAGAGAGGATCTTGTCAGTAATAGCTAAAATAGCTCCCAGACATTGCTTAGCATGATCACTGTTTTATTATGGCGCCTGTGCATCTCATCTGCTCTCCGCCACAGTGAGAAGCTGCTTTCATAAGGACTCTTGGTGTGAGTCGCACACATTCTCCTAACCCACAGTCTTTCTATTCACCCTGTGTTTCCCACCTCACAGAACCTAGTGTACACTCAGCCAGGCCCTTCACAACATCTGCTGTAATTGCAACACATTACCTATACTATTTGGACAGAGCCACATGTAAATGCAGGGTACCATACGTAAACACTTTCACATCCCCCGTTTAAACACAACCAGATACGTCTGCCCACACAAACATCTCCAGCTCCATTTGTCTATTTGCTTCAAACAACGGCAGTTTAGCGCCCTGTAGTATCCCACTGTATAGTTCAACAATTCCATAACAGGTGTTTTTTTGTGTTTTAAATACAGTAATATTCGTCACGTGAAAAAGAAAGCATTTACCTTTTGTCTTTTTTTTCTTCTTCTTTTTTTTTAGAATTTTACCCCCTTTTTCTCCCCAATTTCATGGTATCCAATTGTTAGTAGTTACTATCTTGTCTCATCGCTACAACTCCCGTACGGGCTCGGGAGAGACGAAGGTCGAAAGCCATGCGTCCTCCGAAACACAACCCAACCAGCCGCACTGCTTCTTAACACAGCGCGCATCCAACCTGGAAGCCAGCCGCACCAATGTGTCGGAGAAAACACCGTGCACCTGGCGACCTTGGTTAGCGTGCACTGCGCCCGGCCCGCCACAGGAGTCGCTGGTGCGCGATGTGACAAGGATATCCTTACCGGCCAAACCCTCCCTAACCCGGACGACGCTAGGCCAATTGTGCGTCGCCCCACGGACCTCCCGGTCACGGCCGGCTGCGACAGAGCCTGGGCGCGAACCTAGAGTCTCTGGTGGCACAGCTAGCACTGCGATGCAGTGCCCTAGACCACTGTGCCACCCGGGAGGGTGGCACAGTTGTCTTTATTGTGCTTAACATCTGCTGGCGAGTTCTGGCGGCTCACTTCCTCCACCATTACGTTGCAGTATTTACGGCGGCCATTTTGCCTAAAACAAACAGTTGTTTTAACTTCTCTACCTTTTGGTGGAGGTATTTTCCTGTTGTTATGTTTATAAGAAAATGTGGAGGCAATGTGAGCTTTTCCTCCACAGCGTCTGTGTACTAAACTCCATTGGGCATTTAATTATAAACCTCCAGCAGGTCTCCTACTGTCCCTCAATGTTAATTAACCTTTATTGACTGCCTGCCGGGTATTAAATTCCAACTTTATAGCCTGCTATTTAAACGACTGATTTAAAGTCAACCTGAAGTGTTGCAGCTGAAAGAATATGCTCACTCAGTACACTATGTGACTGCTTTGTTCCTATCAACCTACTGTCAAATGCTCCTACTTGGTCACTTCCTGGCACTAGAGAGCAACACCATTGATTGAGCTGATGAGTGTTCCCATTCTGTAAGGTGAGGGAACAGGGGTAGGAGAGCGATAGATTATGTTCTCTTTCCCTTGGAAATGAAACACACTTATAAACCAGACTGCAGACTGCAGAAAGCCATTGAGAATTGATAGTCTGGCAGTTTCTGACTGAGATAAATATATCCTACATTATGTGGGTCTTTCTTTAAATAATGGGGCCAATGTGTGGCATTGGGATAATCATTTCAAAATGGTTTGAAACAAAAATGTATTTTTATTTTTATGCAGTTCCACATGTGGACTTGAAGAATATATGCAAATTGGCCCATAACTCCACCTATACAACAACATAGCCCTAGGACTATACCTCCTTTGCAATATAGGCCTATTCAACCCCTTCAACCCCTAGGGGGCAGTATTTTCACGTCCGGATGAAAAGCATGCCCAAAGTAAACTGCCTGTTACTCAGGCCCAGAAGCTAGGATAAGCATAGCATTGGTAGATTTGGATAGAAAACACTCTAACGTTTCTAAAACTGTTAAAATAATGTCTGTGAGTATAACAGAAGTGATTTGGCAGGTGAAACCCCGAGGACAAACCATCCAGGGGGAAAAAAATCGAGGTCATATTATTTCCCATTGGTTTCTATTGAATATTTAATGGGAACCTGGTTGCAGTTCCTATGGCTTCCACTAGATGTCAACCGTCTTTAGAAAATGGTTGATGTTTTTCTTTTGAGAAATGAAGAAGTACGGCTGTGCTTTATGAGTGTCACTCCAGATGGATTCTACTGTTTGGTGCGCGTAAACTGGAACGCGCTTCACGTTGTTTTTATCCGGTATTGAACACAGTATATTCTGTCTTAAATTTTATAGATTATTTACGTTTTAGGATACCTTAGGTTGGATTAGGGACATTGTTTGAAATGTTTGGACCAAGTTTACAGGTAACTTATTAGATACTTTGTAGTCATGTTGGGCGAGTTGGAACCGGTGTATTTCTGAATCAAACGTGCCAAATAAATTGACATTTTGGGGATATAAAGAAGGACATTATCGAACAAAAGGACCATTTTTTCTGAGTGCCAACAGAAGAAGATCTTCAAAGGTAAGGCATTTATTATATCGTTATTTCTGACTTTTGTGTCGCCACCTGCCTGGTTGAAAATGATTTTCATGTGTTTGTATGCGGGGCGCTGTCCTCAGATAATCGCATGGTCTGCTTTCACCGTAAAGCATTTTTTAAATCTGACACTGCGGCTGGATTAACAAGAAGTTAAGCTTTATTTTGATGTATTACACTTATATTTTCGGTTATCTTGAATATTGATATTTCTGTAGTTTGAATTTGGCGCTCTGCAATTTCACTGGATGTTGTCAAATCGATCCCGCTAACGGGATTGGCGCGGGAAGGGATCACTAACAGGTTTTAACATGATTTTTGAATGACTACCTCATCTCTGTACCCCACACATTCAGTTATCTGTAAGGTCCCTCAGTCAAGCAGTGAATCTCATTTTAGTAATTTTGACCCCTTTTTTGTGATATACAATTGGTAATTACAGTCTTGTCCCATCGCTGCAACTCCCATACGGACTCGGGAGAGGCGAAGGTCGAGAGCCATGCATCCTGAGGCTAAGCAGGATTGATCCTGGTAGGTCCCTGGATGGGAGACTAGATGCTGCTGGAAGTAGTGTTGGAGGGCCAGTAGGAGGCACCCTTTCCTCTGGTCTAAAAAAAATCCCAATGCCCCAGGGCAGTGATTGGGGTCATTGCCCTGTGTAAGGTGCCGTCTTTCAGATGGGACAATAAACGGGTGTCCTGACTCTCTGTGGTCACTAAAGATCCCATGGCACTTATCGTAAGTGTAGCGGTGTTAACCCTGGTGTCCTGGCTAAATTCCCAATCTGTCCGTCATACCATCATGGTCACCTAATCATCCCCAGTTTACAATTGGCTCATTCATCCCCCTCCTCTCCCCTGTAACTATTCCCCAGGTCGTTGCTGTAAATGAGAATGTGTTCTCAGTCAACTTACCTGGTAAAATACGGTCTAAATGAAAATAAATAAAATAAAAATCCTCTGAAACATGACCCTGCCAAGCCGCACTGCTTCTTGACACACTGCTCGCTTAACCCAAATACCAGCCGCACCAATTTGTCGGAGGAAACACAGAAGTCAGCATGCATGTATATGTATTATATCATCACGGTCACCTAATCATCCACAGGGATGATTAGGTGACCGTGATGATATGACAGACAGATTGGGGACAAGGACATCCCTGGCGGCCAAACCCTCCCCTAACCCAGACGACGTGCGCCTCCTCATTGGTCTCCCGGACGCGGCCGGCTGTCACACAGCCCGGGATTGATCCCGGGTCTGTAGTGACGCCTCTAGCACTGTGATGCGATACTTTAGACCTCTGTCCCACTCGGGAGGCCCAAGCAGTGAATTTCAAACACAAATTCAACCACAAAGACCAGGGAGGTTTTCCAATGCCTCGCAAAGAAGAGCACCTAAGCAGACATTGAATATCCCTTTGAGCAAGGTGAATTTATTAATTACACCATGAGGCCAATGGGGACTTTAAAACAGTTACAGAGTTTAATGGCTATTTTTTTATTTATCTATTATTTTACCAGGTAAGTTGACTGAGAATACATTCTCATTTGCAGCAACGACCTGGGGAATAGTGACAGGGTAGAGGAGAGGGATGAATGAGCCAATTGTAAACTGGGGATTATTAGGTGACCGTGATGGTTGAGGGCCAGATTGGGAATTTAGCCAGGACACCGGGGTTAACACCCCTACTCTTACAATAAGTGCCATGGGATCTTTATTGACCTCAGAGAGTCAGGACACCCGTTTAACGTCCCATCCGAAAGACGGCACCTTACACAGAGCAGTGTCCCCAATCACTGCCCTGGGGAATTGGGATCTTTGTTTAGACCAGAGGAAAGAGTGCCTCCTACTGGCCCTCCAACACCACTTCCAGCAGCATCTGGTCTCCCATCCAGGGACTGACCAGGACCAACCCTGCTTAGCTTCAGAAGCAAGCCAGCAGTGGTATGCAGGGTGGTATGCTGCTGGCAATGAATGGAGAACACTGAGGATGGATCAACAACATTGTAGTTACTCCACAATACTAACCTAAATGACAGAGTGAGAAGAAGGAAGCCTGTACAGAATAAAAAATGTTTAAACAAGGATTCTATTTGCTATAAGGCACTAAAGTAAAACTGCAAAAAATGTTGCAAATAAATTAACTTAAGGTCCTAAATACAAATAGTTTGTTTGGGGCAAATCCAACACAACATATCAATGAGTACCACATATTTTCAAGAATGGTGGTGGCTGCATCATGTTATGGGTATGTTTGTCATTGGCAAGGACAAAGGAGTTTTTTTGATACAAATAAACTGAACAGAGTTAAGCACAGGCCTGTGTACAGTCTGCTTTCCAGTTTCACAGTTCTGATTTAAATCAACTCGAAAATCTATGGCAATACTTGAAAATGGCTGTCTAGCAATGCTTGAAGATTTTTTAAATAATAATGTGCAAATATTGTACAATACAGGTGTGCAAAGCTCTTAGAGACTTACCCAGAAAGACTCACAGCTGTAATTGCTGCCAAAGGTGATTCTAGCATGTATTGATGTAAATTAGATTCTTCTCTATTCATTTTCGATAAATGTGCCAAAACTTCTAAAAACATGTTTTCACTTTGTCATTATGGGCTATTGTGTGTAGATGGGTGAGAAAATACATTTAATCAATTTTGAATTCAGGATGTAATACAACAATCTTACCATTGTTTTTTTTATAATGTGAAAGCGAACAAAAAGCAGGTTTCTCTTAGTAATGGAAGGATTTGTATGGAATGCCAAGTTGAAGTCAGCGTTAGATGTTTTCCTCATAATAACCACACGTGGTTTTACCGCAACAGAGTCGCACAACACCTTTCAATAGAAAACTGATCAGAAATTAAATGACGGATATTTCTAAGTGTTGTGTGACAGAAATGCACATTTTTAGAGTGGCCTTTTATTGTCTCATGCACATGGTGCGCATGTGTAATGATCATGCTGTTTAATCAGCTTCTTGATATGTCACACCTGTCAGGTGGATGGATTATCTTGGCAAAGGAAAAATGCTCCCTAACAGGGATGTGTGCACAAAATGTGAGAGAAATACGCTTTTTGTGCATATGGAGCATTTCTGGGATCTTTTGAAATAACTCATGAAACATGAGCTCAACACTTTACACGTTGCGTTTATATTTTCTCAAGTATTTTTTTTTACAATAACTGTGTTTGCGTGCTATGCATGTGTATCGGTGTGTGTGCGTGCATGTGCATGGGTGTATGTATGTGTGTGCTCGACCACAGGTCAGTGCCCTACAGCCTTTAATGCCTCCCACTGGACTGTCAGATAGATGGAACACTTGAGTGCATATAGCAGGGCTATGTGTGATTGTCTTTGAATGAAAGTGCAGAGGGAGTCAGGGAGCGAGGGAGATGGAGGGAGAGAGAGACTAATATATGATATTGGTTATGCAGATGAGGCTAGAGAAGTGAGCGAGGGGATCAGAGTGGGCGCTGGGGCATTGAGGGAATATTTGCTGCCAGAGCTCTGGGAGCAGTGTTCTTTAGGCTGATGAGTAGTTTAGGTGGGAGGGGGTATGGGGGAAAGGGAGAGTGGAAGGGGAGGGGACTGAGAGAAAGCGATATTGGACTGACACCCACACTTAGTGAAGTCACCTCAACCCTGACCCCCTGTCCCCCTGGTCTCCCGGCCCCATCGGCCCTCTGGCCCCGGGCGGAGCTCCCTGACCTCTACTCCTCTTGGCAGGGCTTTTCTATTTCATCCGGCCCTGGGGACGGGACGCTGTGCTAATTGGCTAACGATAGCCTGTCTCCACCAGCTCCTCGTATTGTGCCCCGGTAGCTTGCCCCAGTGATTGGCTCACTGCTCCGCTGGCTTTTGTCTCTGGATTATGAGCCGTGACAGGAAATGGAGACCAGAGGGGATTCTGGATGAGGTCACACATCTGACGGGCGAAATTATCAATTCTTAATTCCGATGATGTCATAATTGCACAGATTTGGGGCTGTGATAGACAGGAGTGTAATGTAACAGTAGTCTGAAGTCAAACTTTTTGACAGTCTCTGTGTCAATAATAATAAGTGCTGGCTGGTTCATTATCTGATTAAGTCCCTGCAATTACAGGCCAATGGGAGCCAGGGAGGAACACCTCTCTTTTTATTGAGCTTCTATACAAAGGATTACGGCATTTTTTTTACTGAGCTTCTATACAAATTAAGCAAAGAAGAAAATGCTCACCCAGAAGCGACGCTCCTAGTGGCCGTGGACTTTAATGCAGGTAAACTTAAATCAGTTTTACCAAATTTTTACCAGCATGTCACATGTGCAACCAGGGAAAAACAAATCCTAGACCACCTTTGCTCCACACACAGAGATGCATACAAAGCTCCCCCCCGCCCTCCATTTGTCAAATCTGACCACAATTCTATCCTCCTGATTCCTGCTTACAAGCAAAAACTAAAGCAGGAAGTACCAGTGACTCGATCAATACGGAAGTGGTCAGATGACGCAGATGCTACACTACAGGACTGTTTTGCTAGCACAGACTGGAATATGTTCTGGGATTCATCCAATGGCATTGAGGAATACACCACCTCAGTCATCGGCTTCATCAATAAGTGCATCGTTGATGTCGTCCCCACAGTGACTGTACGTACATATCCCAACCAGAAGCCATGGATTACAGGCAACATCCGCATCGAGCTAAAGGCTAGAGCTGCCGCTTTCAAGGAGCGGGAGACTAATCCAGACGCTATTAAAGAAATCCCGCTATGCCCTCAGACGAACCATCAAACAAGCAAAGCGTCAATACAGGATTATGACTTAATCCTACTACACCAGCTCTGATGCTCGTCAGATGTGGCAGGGCTTGAAAACTATTACGGACTACAAAGGGAAACCCAGACGCGAGCTGCCCAGTGACGCCAGCCTACCAGATGAGCTAAATGCCTTTTATGCTCGCTCCGAGGCAAGCAACACGAAAACATGCTCGAGAGCACCAGCTGTTCTGGATGACTGTGTGATAACCCTTTCGGTAGCCGATGTAAACAAAACCTTTAAACAGGTCAACATTCACAAAGCCGATGGGCCAGATGGATTATCAGGACGTGTACTCAGAGCATGCGCGGACCAACTGTCAAGTGTCTTCACTGACATTTTCAACCTCTCCCTGACCGAGTCTGTAATACCTACATGTTTCAAGCAGACCACCATAGTCCCTGTGCTCAAGGATGCGAAAGTAACCTGCCTAAATGATTACCGCCCCGTGGCACTCACGTCAGTAGCCATGATGTGCTTTGAAAGGCTGGTCATGGCTCACATCAACAGACACCCTAGACCCACACCAATTCGCGTTCCGCCCAAAAAGATCCCAAAAAGATGCAGTCTCAATCGCACTCCACACTGCCCTTTCCCAACTGGACAAAAGGAATGAGAATGCTGTTCATTGACTACAGCTCAGCGTTCAACACCATAGTCGCACAAAGCTCATCACTAAGCTAAGGGCCCTGGGACTAAACACCTCCCTCTGCAACTGGATCCTAGACTTCCTGACGGGCCGCCCCAAGGTGGTAAGAGTAGGCAACAACACGTCTGCCACGCTGATCCTTAACACTGGGGCCCCTCAGGGCTGTGTACTTAGTCCCCTCCTGTATTCCCTGTTCACCCACGACTGCGTGGCCAAACACGACTCCAACACCATCATTAAGTTTGCTGACGACACCACAGTGATCACCGACAACGATGAGACGGCCTATAGGGAGGAGGTCAGAGAACTGGCAGTGTATGCCAGGACAACAACCTCTTCCTTAATGTGAGCAAGACAAAGGAGCTGATTGTGGACTACAGGAAAAGGCAGGCCGAACAGGCCCCCATTAACATCGACCGGGCTGTAGTGTAGAAGAAAGGCGTTGCGGGTCGAGAGTTTCAAGTTCCTTGGTGTCCACATCACCAATGAAATATCATGGTCCAAACATACCAAGACAGTAGAGGTCGACCGATTATGATTTTTCAACGCCGATACCGATACTAATTATTGGAGGACCAAAAAAAGACGTAACCGATTAACTGGACAAATTTTTATATATATATATTTGTAACAATGACAATTACAACAATACTGAATGAACAATGAACACTTTTATTTTTACTTAATATAATACATCAATAAAATCAATTTAGTCTCAAATAAATAATGAAACAGGTTCAATTTGGTTTAAATAATGCAAAAACAAAGTGTTGGAGAAGAAAGTAAAAGTGCAATATGTGCCATGTAAAAAAGCTAACATTTAAGTTCCTTGCTCAGAACATGAGAACATATGAAAGCTGTGCTGCCTAAGTATGATCCCCAATCAGAGACAACGATAGACAGCTGCCTCTGATTGGGAACCATACTCGGCCAACAAAGAAATATAAACATAGATTTCCCACCCTAGTCACACCCTGACCTACCAAATAGAGAATTTAAAGGATCTCTAAGGTCAGGGCGTGACAGGGTTAGAGGTTCCAAGTCCTTTCTATTCATTCTATTTCTATGCACTACACAGCATCCTTTTTGTTACAGTTGAATTATAGATGGCACTAGTCAAAATGACTGTTGTTGACATCAGAGACCCAGCAAAGCTAATGGGAAAGCACTTTTCATCAATCCTGTTTTTAAAACCATTATTTTTAGTTTAGAATCAAGATGAATGAAAGAAACTATTAAATCACATATACGACTTAAAGACAAGGAAATAAAAACGAACGCTGATTTAAAGATGCTGAAAATAAATGTTATGCGAGTCGTAAAAAGCAAAGGTCCGGTTTCCCCCCCTAGCAGAACTTAGTATTAATGCTGAGGAGGAGGGTTTGGGATTTAATTTAATTCTTCAATTTAGTCATTTTGGAGCGTAAACAGCTGCGGATTTGTACTGGGATTATAAAGTCATAAAATTGAGCGGGAAGAAAGGAAATCAATACGCTGGGAATCGGCATATGCATTTCATACCATTCCATACACTGTGTCCGTCCCGAATATTCAGAGTGCTTTCTGCAATACTAATCCTTAAGCACATCTAAAAGCATTCTTCCAAAATTAGAGTGTGTTCTGAGTTGACATGTAATTACAAAAGCCCAAAATAGATCACCTTCTCTCCTTCTGTCTTCTCCGTAGCAGATGAGACTAGTGGTCACATCCTTCTGTACATACGTTTCTGGGTGTTGCAATCCACAAATGGTACCTTATTCCTTACATCGTGCATTACTTCTGATCAGGGACCATAGGGCTCTGGTCAAAAGTAGTGCACTATATAGGGAGTAGGCAGTCATTTGGGACGCATCCCTGTTCTCTTCTGATCAGAAATGTACGTAGCTATTTATTTTTGTACCATGGATCCATTAAAATGCATTAACTCGCCACACAGTTTCCCCTCGACTAGACACTCCACAATAATTCCTGACAGACACCTAACCTTGCTTCCCCCCATTTTAGGGCCTATTTTCCCTCATCTTAGGATCTCTTTCATAATTTAATTTGTCATTAACCCTCCCCTCCTTCCATTTATTCCTCCAACATACACTTCCTCTCTCACTTCATCTCTCACTCAGGTCTTTGTTTGTTCTTCCTTTTCATCACATACTAGTTGTGTTTCCACAGGCCATAGGTGTTACAGTTGATATGGTGCTGTATCTAACATATGACCAGTACAGTAGGTGTTACAGTATCTGTTGATATAGTGCTGTATCTAACATATGACCAGTACAGTAGGTGTTACAGTATCTGCTGATATAGTGCTGTATCTAACATATGACCAGTACAGTAGGTGTTACAGTATCTGTTGATATAGTGCTGTATCTAACATATGACCAGTACAGTAGGTGTTACAGTATCTGTTGATATAGTGCCCTATCTAATATATGACCAGTACAGTAGGTATTACAGTATCTGTTGATATAGTGCTGTATCTAACATATGACCAGTACAGTAGGTGTTACAGTATCTGTTGATATAGTGCTGTATCTAACATATGACCAGTACAGTAGGTGTTACAGTATCTGTTGATATAGTGCCCTATCTAATATATGACCAGTACAGTAGGTGTTACAGTATCTGTTGATATAGTGCTGTATCTAACATATGGCCAGTACAGTAGGTGTTACAGTATCTGTTGATATAGTGCTGTATCTAATATATGACCAGTACAGTAGGTGTTACAGTATCTGTTGATATAGTGCTGTATCTAACATATGACCAGTACAGTAGGTGTTACAGTATCTGTTGATATAGTGCTGTATCTAACATATGACCAGTACAGTAGGTGTTACAGTATCTGTTGATATAGTGCTGTATCTAACATATGACCAGTACAGTAGGTGTTACAGTATCTGTTGATATAGTGCTGTACCATGTTGTTTGTTGCCAGTCACTTATCGGTATAGTGGTTATTTTGCGACACAGAAATTACCATGTATTTACTCAGCAACAAGGCACAATGGTAATTATACACCAGGGATCATCTACTATATTCAGCCAGGGGACGTTTTTTTCTTGAGCGGATGATCGGGGGGCCGGAACATAATAACAAATAATTTATAGATTGCAAATTGACCGCAATAAGCCTAAACCTATATACTATTTCAAACCTCTGGCAACAGCTCTGGTGGACATTCTTGCTGTCAGCATAACAATTGCACACTTCCTCAAAATTTGAGACATCTGTGGCATTGTGTTGTGTGACAAAACTGCACATTTTAAAGTGGCATGTTATTGTCCCCAGCACAAGGTGCACCTGTGTAATGATCATGCTGTTTAATCAGCTTCTTGATATTCCAGACCTGTCAGGTGGATGGATTATTTGGCAAAGGAGAAATGCTCACTAACAGGGATGTAAATTGCTTTTGAGGGTATGGACATTTTCTGGGATCTTTTAGTTTAATCTCATGAAACATGGGACCAACACTTTAGATGTTGAGTTTATATTTTTGTTCAGTTTAATAGTTGGCTGAAACAATCATTTTAAACCTTGCTTACATTTGTGTACGATCCCGTGTCTCTCTATTATGCGTGGGAGTACTTAGGAACAGATTTCCGAAATTAAAATCACTTGGAGATGATTTCGTGCCGTTTTTACAGTCTTTTATGTCCAACAGTCATATAAAAAATATGAAAAAAACATGTTTTTTTATTTTGCTCAGATAACTTTGGCCCGTGGACTGCCAGTCAGGGAACTGTGCACTAGAAGTTGTGCGTATGCATGGTTTGAGATTTGCGTGGAGATACTTTCCCGTCAAGTTCAAATTTGATAAATACCAACCTTTGCAGAAAAACTGCCGCACGCAAGGTTTAGAGTATTTTTTTGTGCGCACACACCTTGGTCAATGAGGCCCAAGGAAAGCAGCTGGAATGGAGAATAAAAGTAGGTGGAACAGGAAACAGGAAAAAGGTGATCAAATCAAATAAAGGTTTATTTGTCACGCGCGCCGAATACAGTGAAATGCTTACTTACAGGCTCTAACCAATAGTGCAAACAAGGTATTAGGTGAACAATAGGTAAGTAAAGAAATAAAACAACAGTAAAAAGACAGGCTATATACAGTACAGAGGCTATAAAAGTAGCGAGGCTACGTACAGACACCGGTTAGTCAGGCTGATTGAGGTAGTATGTACATGTAGATATGGTTAATGTGTCTATGCATATATGATGAACAGAGAGTAGCAGTAGCATAAAAGAGGGGTTGGTGGGGGGTGGGTGGCGAGACACAATACAGATAGCCCGGTTAGCCAATGTGCGGGAGCACTGGTTGGTCGGCCCAATTGAGGTAGTATGTACATGAATGTATAGTTTAAGTGACTATGAATAGACTATGAATATATGATAAACAGAGAGTAGCAGCAGCGTAAAAAGAGGGGTTGGGTAGGCACACAATGCAAATAGTCCGGGTAGTCATTTGATTACCTGTTCAGGAGTCTTATGGCTTGGGGGTAAAAACTGTTGTGAAGTCCTAGACTTGGCACTCCCGTAGTCTTTTTGTCCTAGACTTGGCACTCCCGTACCGCTTGCCATGCGGTATTAGAGAGAACAGTCTATGACTGGGTTGGCTGGGGTCTTTGACAATTTTTAGGGCCTTCCTCTGACACCTCCTGGTTTAGAGGTCCTGGATGGCAGGCAGCTTAGCCCCAGTGATGTACTGGGCCGTACGCACTACCCTCTGTAGTTGCTGTACCAGGCAGTGATGCAACCAGTCAGGATGCTCTCGATGTTGCAGCTGTAAACCTTTTGAGGATCTCAGGATCCATACCAAATCTTTTTAGTCTCCTGAGGGGGAATAGGCTTTGTCATGCCCTCTTCACGACTGTCTTGGTGTGTTTGGACCATTCTAGTTTGTTGTTGATGTGGACACCAAGGAACGTGAAGCTCTCAACCGGCTCCACTACAGCCCCGTCGATGAGAATGGCGGCGTGCTCGGTCGTCCTTTTCCTGTAGTCCACAATCATCTCCTTAGTCTTGGTTACATTGAGGGATAGGTTGATATTCTGGCACCACCCGGCCAGGTCTCTGACCTCCTCCCTATAGGCTGTCTCGTTGTTGTCGGTGATCAGGCCTATCACTGTTGTGTTATCTGCAAACTTAATGATGGTGTTGGAGTCATGCCTGGCCATGCAGTTGTGGGTGAACAGGGAGTACAGGAGGGGACTGAGCACGCACCCCTGGGGAGCTCCAGTGTTGAGGATCAGCATGGCAGATGTGTTGCTATCTACCCTCACCACCTGGGGACGGCCCGTCAGGAGGTCCAGGATCCAGTTGCAGAGGGAGGTGTTTAGTCCCAGGATCCTTAGCTTAGTGCTGAGCTTTGAGGGTACTATGGTGCTGAACGCTGAGCTGTAGTCAATGAATAGCATTCTCATATAAGTGTTCCTTTTGTCCAGGTGGGAAAGGGCAGAGTGGAGTGCAAAAGAGATTGCATCATCTGTGGATCTGTTTGGGTGATATGCAAATTGGAGTGGGTCTAGGGTTTCTGGGATAATGGTGTTGATGTGAGCCATTACCAACCTTTCAAAGCACTTCATGGCTACGGACGTGAGTGCTACGGATCTGTAGTCATTTAGGCAGGTTGCCTTTGTGTTCTTGGGCACAGGGACTATGGTGGTCTGCTTGAAACATGTTGGTATTACAGTCTCAATTAGGGACATGTTTAAAATGTCAGTGAAGACACCTGCCAGTTGGTCAGCACATGCCCGGATCCCACGTTCTGGTAATCCGTCTGGCACTCAGCTTTGTGTATGTTGACCTGTTTAAAGGTCTTACTCACGTCGGCTACGGAGTGCGTGATCACAGAGTCGTCCGGAACAGCTGATGCTCTCATGCATGCCTCAGTATTGCTTGCCTTGAAGCGAGCATAGAAGTGATTTAGCTCGTCTGGTAGGATCGTGTCACTGGGCAGCTCGCGGCTGTGCTTCCCTTTGTAGACTGTAATAGTTTGCAAGCACTGCCACATAAGGCCAGCGTTGGAGCCGGTGTAGTATGATTCAATCTTAGCCCTGTATTGACGCTTTGCCTGTTTGATGGTTTGTCGCAGGGCATAGCAAGATTTCTTATAAGCTTCCGGGTTAGAGTCCCGCACCTTGAAAGCGGCAGCTCTACCCTTTAGCTCAGTGCAAATGTTGCCTGTAATCCATGGCTTCTGGTTGGGGTATGTACGTACAGTCACTGTGGGGACGACGTCCTCGATGCACTTATTGATAAAGCCAGTGACTGATGTGGTGTACTCCTCAATGCCATCGGAGGAATCCCGGAACATGTTCCAGTCTGTGATAGCAAAACAGTCCTGTAGTTTAGCATCTGCTTCATCTGACCACTTTTTTATAGACCGAGTCACTGGTGCTTCCTGCTTTAAGTTTTGCTTGTGAGCAGGAATCAGGAGGATATAATTGTGGTCAGATTTACCAAATGGAGGGCGAGGGCGAGGGAGAGCTTTGTACTCGTCTCTGTGTGTGGAGTACAGGTGATCTAGAATTTCTTTCAGTCAAGCAAAATCTAGAGACTTAGATTTCGTGCACCAGCTGTTGTTTACAAATATGCACAGACCCCCCCCCCCCTCGTCTTACCGGAGTGTGCTGTTCTATCTTTCTGGTGCAGCGTATATCTCGCTAGCTGAATATCCATGTCGTCATTCAGCCACGATTCCGTGAAACATAGGATATTACAGTTTTTGATGTCACGATATATGTCAGAATATTCGTGATTGTACCTCGACTAATTTATTGTCCAATGAGTGCACGTTGGCGAGTAGTATTGACGGTAATGACAGCTTTCCCACTCGCCTTCTCCGGGTCCTGACCAGGCATCCGGCTCTTTGTCCTCTGTACCTGCGTCGCTTCCTCTTCCAAATAACGGTGATGTCGGCCCTGTGGGGCGTAGAAAAAATCTTTGTCTAATCCGAGGTGAGTGATCGCTGTCCTGATATCCAGAAGCTCTTTTCTGCCGTAAGATACGGTTGCAGAAACATTATGTACAAAATAAGTTACAAATAACGCGAAAAAAAACACATAATAGCAAATTGGCTGGGCGTCCGTAAAACTGCTGCCATTTCTTCTGCCGCCATTTTGATGGGGAGTAGATTTATGGAAAGACTAGAGGGCTGTGCTGTATAGTGACAAATTAGTAGAAGGAAGGCCCAAATTAGGGTTATGATTATTTTTGTAAGATGGGTAAGTGGTAGCACTTAATTTTAAGGTAGACCTACTGGTTCTATTAGTATTGACCTAGTATCACCTACTGGTTCTATTAGTATTGACCTAGTATGACCTACTGGTTCCATTAGTATTGACCTAGTATGACCTACTGGTTCTATTAGTATTGACCTAGTATGACCTACTGGTTCTATTAGTATTGACCTAGTATGACCTACTGGTTCTATTAGTATTGACCTAGTATGACCTACTGGTTCTATTAGTATTGACCTAGTATGACCTACTGGTTCCATTAGTATTGACCTAGTATGACCTACTGGTTCTATTAGTATTGACCTAGTATGACCTACTGGTTCTATTAGTATTGACCTAGTATGACCTACTGGTTCTATTAGTATTGACCTAGTATGACCTACTGGTTCTATTAGTATTGACCTAGTATGACCTACTGGTTCTATTAGTATTGACCTAGTATGACCTACTGGTTCCATTAGTATTGACCTAGTATGACCTACTGGTTCTATTAGTATTGACCTAGTATGACCTACTGGTTCTATTAGTATTGACCTAGTATGACCTACTGGTTCCATTAGTATTGACCTAGTATGACCTACTGGTTCCATTAGTATTGACCTAGTATGACCTACTGGTTCCATTAGTATTGACCTAGTATGACCTACTGGTTCTATTAGTATTGACCTAGTATGACCTACTGGTTCTATCAGTTTCAACTGTTCTGCCTGAGGCTATGGAACCCTGACCTGTTCACCAGATATGCAACCTGTCCCAAACCTGCTGCTACCTGTCCCAGCTCCTGCTGTCTCTCTAGAGACAGCAGGAGTGGTGGAGATACTCTGAATTGACCTATTATTGACCTAGTATTGACCTAGTATGACCTACTGGTTCTATTAGTATTGACCTAGTATGACCTACTGGTTCTATTAGTATTGACCTAGTATGACCTACTGGTTCTATTAGTATTGACCTAGTATGACCTACTGGTTCTATTAGTATTGACCTAGTATCACCTACTGGTTCTATTAGTATTGACCTAGTACGACCTACTGGTTCTATTAGTATTGACCTAGTATGACCTACTGGTTCTATTAGTATTGACCTAGTATGACCTACTGGTTCTATTAGTATTGACCTAGTATGACCTACTGGTTCTATTAGTATTGACCTAGTATGACCTACTGGTTCTATTAGTATTGACCTAGTATGACCTACTGGTTCTATTAGTATTGACCTAGTATGACCTACTGGTTCTATTAGTATTGACCTAGTATCACCTACTGGTTCTATTAGTATTGACCTAGTATGACCTACTGGTTCTATTAGTATTGACCTAGTATGACCTACTGGTTCTATTAGTATTGACCTAGTATGACCTACTGGTTCCATTAGTATTGACCTAGTATCACCTACTGGTTCTATTAGTATTGACCTAGTATGACCTACTGGTTCTATTAGTATTGACCTAGTATGACCTACTGGTTCCATTAGTATTGACCTAGTATGACCTACTGGTTCTATTAGTATTGACCTAGTATGACCTACTGGTTCTATTAGTATTGACCTAGTATGACCTACTGGTTCTATTAGTATTGACCTAGTATGACCTACTGGTTCTATTAGTATTGACCTAGTATGACATTTACATTTACATTTAAGTCCTACTGGTTCTATTAGTATTGACCTAGTATGACCTACTGGTTCTATTAGTATTGACCTAGTATGACCTACTGGTTCTATTAGTATTGACCTAGTATGACCTACTGGTTCTATTAGTATTGACCTAGTATGACCTACTGGTTCTATTAGTATTGACCTAGTATCACCTACTGGTTCTATTAGTATTGACCTAGTATCACCTACTGGTTCTATTAGTATTGACCTAGTATGACCTACTGGTTCTATCAGTATTGACCTAGTATGACCTACTGGTTCTATTAGTATTGACCTAGTATGACCTACTGGTTCTATTAGTATTGACCTGGTATCACCTACTGGTTCTATTAGTATTGACCTAGTATGACCTACTGGTTCTATCAGTATTGACCTAGTATGACCTACTGGTTCTATCAGTATTGACCTAGTATGACCTACTGGTTCTATTAGTATTGACCTAGTATCACCTACTGGTTCTATTAGTATTGACCTAGTATGACCTACTGGTTCTATTAGTATTGACCTAGTATGACCTACTGGTTCTATTAGTGTTGACCTAGTATGACCTACTGGTTCTATCAGTATTGACCTAGTATGACCTACTGGTTCTATTAGTATTGACCTAGTATGACCTACTGGTTCTATCAGTATTGACCTAGTATGACCTACTGGTTCTATTAGTATTGACCTAGTATGACCTACTGGTTCTATTAGTATTGACCTAGTATGACCTACTGGTTCTATTAGTATTGACCTAGTATGCCCTACTGGTTCTATTAGTATTGACCTAGTATGACCTACTGGTTCTATTAGTATTGACCTAGTATGACCTACTGGTTCTATTAGTATTGACCTAGTATGACCTACTGGTTCTATTAGTATTGACCTAGTATGACCTACTGGTTCTATTAGTATTGACCTAGTTTGACCTACTGGTTCTATTAGTATTGACCTAGTATGACCTACTGGTTCCATTAGTATTGACCTAGTATCACCTACTGGTTCTATTAGTATTGACCTAGTATGACCTACTGGTTCTATTAGTATTGACCTAGTATGACCTACTGGTTCTATTAGTATTGACCTAGTATGACCTACTGGTTCTATTAGTATTGACCTAGTATGACCTACTGGTTCTATTAGTATTGACCTAGTATGACCTACTGGTTATATTAGTATTGACCTAGTATGACCTACTGGTTCTATTAGTATTGACCTAGTATGACCTACTGGTTCTATTAGTATTGACCTAGTATGACCTACTGGTTCTATTAGTATTGACCTAGTATGACCTACTGGTTCTATTAGTATTGACCTAGTATGACCTACTGGTTCTATTAGTATTGACCTAGTATGACCTACTGGTTCTATTAGTATTGACCTAGTATGACCTACTGGTTCTATCAGTATTGACCTAGTATGGTTCAGGAAATGTATTGGTAACAATGGTTGATCTCCAGTACTTACCTCAACTGTTAGTCCTCTGTGGCTGAGTTGGTAGAGCATGGTGCTTGCAATGTCATGGTTGTGTGTTCAGTTCCCATGGGGGACTAGTATGACAAATGCCTGCATTCACTTCTGTAAGTTGCTTGGGATAAGAGTGTCTCCTTAATTAATTATGTATCACATAATGCTTTGTTTTAATGAATCCCAAAGAACTAAACAAGTAGTTCATCATTTCTGTATAACCGTTTTCCCCAACTGTCTGGACGGATATATTTGTGTGTCTGACATAAGGTAGGACATTGTTGGACGGGTAGGCCGTCATTGTAAATAAGAATTTGTCCTTAACTGACTTGCCTAGTTAAATAAATGTTACATAAAAGACTGTGAAAATCAGCTCGAAGCGATTTTATTTTAGGAAATCTGTTCCTAAGTGTTACCACACATAATAGAGAGATACGTGATCGTATACAAATGTAAGCAAGGTTTTAAATAATTGATTTAGTCAAATATAACACTGAACAAAAATATAAACGCAACATATATAGCGTTGGTCCCATGTTTCATGAGTTGAAATAAAAGATCCCAGAAATGTTCCATACACGCAAAAAGCATATTTCTCTCAAGTTTTGTGGACAAATCTGTTTAAATTCCTGTTAGTGAGCATTTGACCTTTGCCAAGATAATTCATCCACCTGACAGGTGTGGCATATCAAGAAGCTGATTAAACAGCATGATCATTACACAGGTGCACCTTGTACTGGGGACAATAAAAGGCCACTCTAAAATCTGCAGTTTTATCACACAACACAATGCCACAGATGTCTCAAGTTTTGAGGGAGTGTGCAGTTGGCATGCTGACAGCAAGAATGTCCACTACAGCTGTTGTCAGAGAATTTAACGTTAATTTCTCTACCATAAGCCACTTCTAACCTTGTTTTAGAGAATTTTGCAGTACGTCCAACCGGTCTTATAACCTCAGACCACGTGTATGGCGTCATGTGGGCGAGCGGTTTGCTAATGTCAACGTTGTGAACAGATTGCCCCATGGTGGCAGTGAGGTTATGGTAAGGGCAGGCATAAGCTACGGACAACAAACACAATTGCATTTTATCAATGTGAATTTGAATGCACAGAGATCAATGTGACGAGATCCTGAGGCCCTTTGTCGTGCCGTTCATCTGCCGCTATTACCTCCTGTTTCAGAATGATATTGCATGGCCCCATGTTGCAAGGATCTGTACACAATTCCTGGAAGATGAAATTGTCCCAGTTCTTCCATGGCCTGCATACTCAGCAGACATGTCACCCATTGAGCATGTTTGGGATGCTCTGGATCGACGTGTATGACAGAGTGTTCCAATTTCCACCTATATCCATCAATTCCGCACAGCCATTGAAGGGGAGTGGAACAACATTCCACAGGCCACAATCAACAGCCTGATAAACTCTATGTGAAGGAGATGTATAGCGCTGCATGAGGCAAATGGTCACACCAGATACTGACTGGTTTTCTGATCCACACCTCTACTTCTTTTAAAGTACACTATATATACAAACGTATGTGGACACGCATTCAAATTAGTGGATTCGGCTATTTCAGCCACACCCGTTGCTGACAGGTTAATCAAATCGAGCACACAGCCATGCAATCTCCATAGACAAACATTGACAGCAGAATGGCCTTACAGAAGAGCTCAGTGACTTTCAACGTGGCACTGTCACAGGATGCCATATTTCCAACAAGTCAGTATGTCAAATTTCTGCCCTGCTTGAGCTGCCCCGGTCAACTGTAAGTGCTGTTATTGCTGGAGCTGTTAAGTGGAAATGTCTTGGAGCAACAAAGGCTACTGCGCGCACAACGCAATCCCCCGAAACCAGGACTAAACAAGTCCTGAGGAAAACCCACAGCTGAGACCCACTACCATACAATAACACAGTGGGAAAAACAAGCCCGCACAAAGAGCAGACGGGCCTACCGGCTTAAAT
The DNA here is from genome assembly GCF_045679555.1 of Salvelinus alpinus. NCBI lineage: Eukaryota > Metazoa > Chordata > Actinopteri > Salmoniformes > Salmonidae > Salvelinus > Salvelinus alpinus. Next base: position 92,677,873 of record NC_092090.1, read on the forward strand.
AGCCCAAAAAAAAAAACTAAACAAGACACAGGTGTAACTAATAAGACAAAACCAACAGAAAAGGAAAAGTGATCGGTGGCAGCTAGTAGACCGGTGACGACGACCGCCGAGCGCCACCCGAACAGGAAGAGGAGCCACCTTCGGTAGGAGTCGTGACAGGACTGAATACTTTCCGAAGGCACTGTAAGTCTAAAGCCGAGAAAATAAGAAGACACAGTGGCAGAATACATTTAACCACTCCTTTGTTTCATCATAAACCCAAAGAGCAACCTCTGGCCGTGAAGTCCACAAAGCATATTGTATGTAACAAACAGTTACGTGACCAACAGAATGGTCAAATTTTCAGACTACTAAACAACTATTGATTTAGAATCACAGAGTTGTTATGGAGAGTATTTTATGAGGATCCCCCAAAAAGCAGCAGTTACTCTTTCTGGGGTCCACATGAAACATGACACAATACAGAACATTAATAGACAACAGCTCAAGGACAGAACTACACTATTTATATTTTTTACAAAAGGCGCACGTAGTCTACATATCAGTGCATACACACAAACTATCCAGGTCAAATAGGGGAGAGGTGTCGTGGCGTGAGGTGTTGCTTCATCCGTTTTTTTAAACCAGGTTTGCTTTTCACTTGAGCAATATGTTCAATGCAGTAATGGCTCTATATGGCTCTCTATACTGTATGCATTTGGGGGCTGTGAAAAAACCCTGGTGGCATGTCTGGTGGGATAAGTGTGTGTGTCAAAGCTGTGTGTAAGTTGACTATGGAAACAATTTGAGATTTTCAACACATTCATGTTTCTTATGAAAAGAAGAAGTGACGCAGTCAGTCTCTCCTCAACTCTTAACCAAGAGAGATTGGCATGCATAGTATTTATATCAGGCCTATGACTACAATGAAGAACAAGACGTGCCGCTCTGTTCTGGGCCAGCTGCAGCTTAGCCTGGTCTTTCCTTGCAGCACTGGACCACATGACTGGACAATAATCAAGATGAGACAAAACTAGAGCCTGCAGGACTTGCTTTGTGGAGTGTGGTGTCAACAAAGCAGAGCATTTCTTTATTACGGCCAGAGCTCTCCCCATCGTTGCAACCATTGAATCTATATGTTTTGACCATGACAGTTTACAATCTAAGGTAACGCCAAGTAATTTAGTCTTCTCAACTTGTTCAAAAGCCACATCATTTATTTACAGATTCAGAGGTCTAGATCGTAGGGAATGGTTTGTACCAAATACAATGCTCTTAGTTTTAGACATGTTCAGGACCAGTTTATTACTGGCCACCCATTCCAAAACACACTGCAACTCTTTAAGCGTTTCAGTGACTTCATTAGCTGTGGTTGCTGATGTGTATATGGTTGAATTATCAGCATACATGGACAGACATACTTTGTTTAATGCCAGTGGCCGGTCATTGGTAAAAATATAAATAGTTTCCGCAAGTTGTAAAGAAAACAGGAGCTGCCTCCACTATTCCAGCACCGTTTTATCTTCAACATTTCAATTTCATCAATAGCATCAAATCACATCTAGCTATATACTGAGCTTCCACCCTCTCAGTCCAGGGGCACAATGTATGAATGTATGGTTGGATCATAATCACCATTATAATCATTGGCCAGTAAGGATAATTTAGTAAAAACAAAAATCCCTATTTCCATCCATGGCTAATTTAGGAATGGGACATTTTTAGCTAGCTGGCCACAAGAGGAAAACAACACAATGAGATGCAACAATTGTTGTTTCTGTCAATAATGTTTGGGTCTCGATGTGATTGGAGAGAAGCCAGATCACAACTGGCTTCCCTTGACACTTTTTTTTGGTGCTCCAGGACCATTCACAGTTGAGCTCACTCCGTTTAGCTCGCTGGTCCCCTTGCATTCAATGCTACGGGTGGCAACATTATCATCCTCTTTTTGACCAGACAGCATCAGATAGATGGCCTACCGAGACAGACGGGCGCTGTTTCGCTTGCTCGGATGCTTTCTCCGGTGTGATACGTTCAGACTCTTGCAAATTTAACATTTTTGAAAACTCAGAGAGAGGAGTGATACATTATTTGATGTTTTTTTAAATTGTTTTATTGGTAAATGCACGCCGCTGCGTATAGCAGAATGACACCTAATAGGCCTATATTTATTTGACTTATAGGCCTAAATCACAATAATATTGCAGGGAATATCTCTCCTTTTCTGACATGACTGGTTTATCCTCGCTGCATAACAAATATTAGGTTATATCCATCGCTCATTCAATAGCCAACCATGCTCGAAAGTAAATAGACCGGTAGCATATGATAGTATGGGTAGACTACAGTACTGCTGTGTGATAGGAGATAGAAACACAATCATGTGTTTCTATCAAGCCTACTGACAAACAAATATTGATCAACAATTTATATTTTGCATTGAAGTGTGGGCTGTAGCAGCATTTAATTTGACATAGTTTAATAGGCAATCAATATTGCGGAATGTGCGGCCATTGTTTGGCACTCGCTATAGGCGGCATGCATTTTTTCTTTAAAAATATTTAAACATTATGCCCATACCTTCACAGAAATGCGATCAAATTTGCCATTGCGCTCTAGTAACGATCATGGCCCAGTTCCAACATCTCCAAATCATACAGCAAATGAGTGCATTTTTGTTACCATAAAAGCCCAATAGAGCGTTTTCCAGGCGAGGTTGTAACACTTGTTCACGAGCGCAAAAATATATAGTATGGCTCTGATTTATCAATGAAAACATGCGTATGTGTTGCGATAGTTTGATAAATCCATTTAATTTGTTGCACACGCAAATCCACGTATTACTGAGAAATGTACGCGTGGTTGATAAATGAGGCCCCTGCTCTCTCTGGGTGTAATTCCATCCCCTCGACCTCTTCTGGGCACGACTCCCTGCCGTGGCCATGTTGCCAGTTTGGTTGTCCCATTTCCTTGAAAGCAGTAATGCCCGGGAACAGGAGAAATGAGGCACAATCACACTCAATCTCCCAACCGAGGCCCCATAGAGGCCTGATTGGGGAAATTGGCGCTCTCCGTGGTGCTGATAAATAAATGCCCTACAGGTCTAGCACTGCCGCTCAGGCACTCACTCCTAGAAAAAGGGAAAGCCTCAATTTTGGGGGGAGGCAAGCAGGTTTTCACCGCCCATGACAATGCGCCTCGTCGTTTTCATATCCACTCCTATTCATTTATTTAACACATTTGTGTTGCCGGTATCAGGGGTTCAGTTAAAACATAAATAACTAAATAGGTACATGGAAAATGAATAGGTGATTAAGTGTTAGTCAGCCCTGGTTCTGTGGGTCTGATAGAAGGAGTGTGTGTGTGTGGGGGGGGGCACACAACGGCTTCACACACAGATGAGACAGGCTGGTATAAAAGGACCACTAAGTGCTGCAATAAATTAATTCATTAATAGCAGACAGTACATTTAACACGCTCTGAAGGAGGCCTGTTTTTTACTACGTGTGCCAGGACCTGGTGTATCCTGTTGACTGGTCATAATTGTTCATTGAAATGTGATTAACAGAAATCTATATCACCCTGCAGCCTCTAACAATCGATAGCATAGTGAGACAGGACCAAACAGTATGGACTGGGCCTATCCCTAGATTGCTTTACCAGTGTTGTGTGTTCTATGTATAGGATCTCAAAGGCTGTGACCCCACTGACCTGCAGTGACCCACTGATCTTTCCTGTGTTTTACCACATCTCTCTCTTGCTCTAAGTGACAATTTCCCTCCGTCTTTGTTGTTTCCCTGGTGTTTGGTTATCTGCCCTGTTTTCCATGGCAACTTGTCCCCCTGCATAATCCAACAGCACAGCCCATTGTCTATTTAATTATTCACACCCTGCTACTTAAGCTCACGTTTACAGGTGAGACCAGACTGTCACAGAGACACAGGCCTCCACTGATGACAGACATGACAGGCCAATATCAATAGGGGTAGAATAGACCTGACCTGGCTCCTGCAGGGGGGGGGGGGGGGCACTCCTCTTATCTGGTCCACACCACTCTCAGGGTTCAACTTGAGTGGCAATGGGGCCCATCACAGTCAACACACTTGTGGAAGCAGAACACTGATTCTTTCATTACATCTCTACTAGCGTTTTTTATTTAACCTTTTATTTAACTAGGCAAGTCAGTTAAGAACACATTCTTATTTTACAATGACGGCCTACACCGGCCAAACCCTCCTCTAACCGGACAACGATGGGCCAATTGTGTGCAGCCCTATGGGACTCCCAATCACGGCCGGTTGTGATACAGCCTCTAGCATTAAGATGCAGTGCCTTAGACCTCTGCGCCAATCAGGAGTCTGTCTATCCTTATTTACAACTACTGCCTTATGTCTGCCAGGTCTAGCTGTTTGGGTTTTTCAGCATGTTGCACCCTTAATACCTCCTATTGTCCAGATCCATTCATCATGCAGTACTCAGAGCCATCTCATATCCACGGACACAAAGACCGGGACATGATTTATCTACAAGTTCATTTAATTATACTGTAGAATATAGAATGAGCTGCTCTTGTAATGGAAAGAGAACATAGGAAACCCAGCACATTGTCTTCATTGTCTTGCTGAGAGAGAAGCACAAAATCACAAGCTGATTAGCATTGATTGTTGATTGCAATTGCCCCCGTGTGTGTGTGTGTGTGTGTGTGTGTGTGTGTGTGTGTGTGTGTGTGTGTGTGTGTGTGTGTGTGTGTGTGTGTGTGTGTGTGTGTGTGTGTGTGTGTGTGTGTGTGTGTGTGTGTGTGTGTGTGTGTGTGTGTGTGTGTGTGTGTGTGTGTGTGTGTGTGTGTGTGTATCTGTGTGTGTATCTGTGTGTGTCATTGCAGGTGTGTGTGGGTGTTAAATAAGGTGAATGCACCAACTTGTAAGTCGCTCTGGATAAGAGCGTCTGCTAAATGACTTAAATGTAAATGTTAAATCCATTTCAACCTTAGATTTACAGTCAGATTTACAGATCTTTCGGTTACTGGAACAACGCCAGTTGTGTAGTAGTGGTGCCTGGAGAAGGGGGTATAAATGTCCGAACGGCCCGGCGAAGGAATGGCACCCTGTGTGAAAAGTTCTATGAGAAACTGTGACATACACTCTGAATGACCTAAAATTATAATCCAATATTGGTCTTTCACAGTCAGGCCAACCCAAGCTGTACTGTGCAAGTATATTAGGCCTACTATTGAAACAGATGAGAAATATGATGATATGGGGTTGTCCCACCTACCTGGGTAAGCTAAATGACTCAAATGTCATATCTAAATAATTTTTACAGAAAAACAACAAAATTGTATGTTCACCAGTAAGTCCATAACAATGCTTGAACAACATCAGGAGACCACTTTTGAGTTCTGGGAAAAATCTAAGAAATTTTGATTTTTGAGTGTAGTTACCCTTTAATTCTAGTGCGCATGCACTGTTGTTTGATTAGTGATGTTTCTGTTGCACATGAGATGGAGTAGGCAAAAATAAATGGACACTGGATTGATGAAAATAATCATCATATCATTATGACAGGTAGGCATAGCTACTTTGTACATAGTATACTAATGATAGGCTTTACCGTCTTCTGGTAGATGGGTAAAAATCGACTTTATTATAATATATTGCTATATTTTTCCTGTTCCTCAATTGTTTGACACATGAACGTTTTACTTCATTATATGAGGCATGTCTTAACTTGCTTCAAAGCAGCCTATAGCAAAATCCAACCATAGAAACACGGAGGCAATACCTTTTTATAAAGACTTCCTCATTATGCGTTCTCCTGTTCTATTGGTTTTCTTTTAACTTTATTTAATTGTCTAACAGCCACAGGCATAGTCATATTAGCAACACATTATAGTTGTTGCGTCTTTCAATCCACTCTTTTTCTTCATTGCTAACGTATATTTCCATCTCTGTTCATGAAGCCACTCGCGTGTGCTGTGCGCATTTTGGGAACCTTGTTTTACAGCAATTGCATTTTGGAAAGTTCAAGCGTAGGCCTTCCGCCCTGTGCACATTGGTGCGCGTAAAATGTGGCAAAATGATAGTTTATCAACATTTTAAGCTTACCATTGTGATCTGTTCCATCATCCGTATGAATTGATATGGCGTAAACCTCCACTACACTACACGGGTTAGGAGGTTTCTAAGGGGCTGTGACTGACAGGGGCCCTAAAAATATTAGAACATTAGGTAAAAACGTTTCAATATTAAATTATTAACCTATCATCATTAATATAATATTTTATTTACAATATACTAATAAAACTAACGGTTTCTATTTCTTTTCTTGTTTTTTTTGGCCAAAAGTAAACATCCAGAGAGCCTCTTAAAGGAAGAGATGCAGGCTCTTAGAGATGGATGGGAGTCTCTCCTGTCTGAGGCAACACTGATTGCTACGCAAATGGATGTTGCACCTCAATTTTGCAAGGAACACACCCGCCAGAGGAAAAGGAAGAGATTCCATGATGAGACCTCACAAGAGGAGACAGCTCAGGACAGTGCAGCAACGGTGTTTCGGAACACAGTGTTTTTTACTGCTATGGACAACATCATAAGTGACTTGGACACTAGGTTCCAGAACACTGCAAAAATTGTAGAATAATTTTCTGCTGTTCTGAAAGTTGGGCAGATTAGTGAGGATAAAGTCCCTTCTGTGTGCCAACCACTGATCATGAAGTATTCCAGAGATCTTACACCTACGTTTCAAAATGAAGTAAGACACCTGAACACTGTATATGCTGCCAATTTCCCCCCTAACTTGTCCAGTCTTGGTCTCCTGAATGCAATTTGTAAGATGGAGCTGCAAAGCATTTTTGGAGAAGTGTGCATTGCTTTACAAATATTTTGCAAACTGCCTGTGACTGTTGATGGTGGCGAGAGAGCTTTCAGTAAGCTAAAACTGATAAAATAACTATTTGACGTCCACTATGTCCCAGGACAGGCTTTGCAGTCTTACCATGCTGTTCATTGAAAGTCAGTTAGCTAGAAAGCTGGACTTCAAAGACATGATCAGTGACTTTGCTAGCAAGAAGGCTTAGCGCTGGGCTCTTGGTGAGTAAGGCTGAACAAGGGCCAGTGATAACTGTTAAATGGCAGGGCTATGGATATTGGATCACTACACACATGATGCCCACAGGCTGAGAACAAGACTGAGAACAGACTAAGAACAAGATATATCTCAAAGTAATGGCTGGATTGACATAACATTTGTTGTGCACAATCAAGACCCCAAGTGGAAGAAACCTATTGATTTGGTGACCTCTCCTCTAGCGCCACCATCAGGCCTTTTCATTTCCTTTTTGTTTTCCATTTTCCTTTTCCACATTTTCCAGCTGCTTATTGTCTAGTTGGTATGTATACTTAGTTCAGCAATCTGCTGATGATGTTATTATTTTGTTATATCATTCTATAGATGATCATGTTAATTTGTTTTAATTGAAGAGTTTAAATGTATATTAACTTAGATTTATTTTAAGTTATTCATTAATGTTAAGATAATTTTCCATTTAAGAATTTGACCATTAAAATTACATTTAGACTGTAAAAGATGGCCTTTAGCACACTTTTTATAGAGGGTATCAGTCTTGCATCAAATAGTGAATTCCACTGTATGTAGAATGTTGCATGCATGACTGCACAGTGTTATTTTTTCACAGCTCACACTCAGTAAATATCGTACAGTAAATATTGGACTACAAGAGAGTTGCAAGCCTGCGAAGGTAGAGTTATTTAAAGCTTTGACTGGGTCGATTGGGTTCTGGAGGTGTGTGGTTACAGCAATTGCGCAGGGTTTGTGTGGCTTGTCATGGGGCCCAAAATCCCTGGTGGCGCCCCTGCTCGAGGGTACCAGTACTGTGAATGGTTTAGTAGAAGATTCTATTCAATAGGGGATGCATGTTGATCTAATGGATTTGATGTGTAATGATGATACCCTACAGACATGGTGCCCTTTGTAATGATGATACCCTACAGACATGGTGCCCTGTGTAATGATGATACCCTACAGACATGGTAACCCTGTGTAATGATGATACCCTACAGACATGGTAACCCTGTGTAATGATGATACCCTACAGACATGGTAACCCTGTGTAATGATGATACCCTACAGACATGGTGCCCTGTGTAATGATGATACCCTACAGACATGGTGCCCTGTGTAACGATGATACCCTACAGACATGGTAACCCTGTGTAATGATGATACCCTACAGACATGGTAACCCTGTGTAACGATGATACCCTACAGACATGGTAACCCTGTGTAATGATGATACCCTACAGACATGGTAACCCTGTGTAATGATGATACCCTACAGACATGGTAACCCTGTGTAATGATGATACCCTACAGACATGGTGCCCTGTGTAATGATGATACCCTACAGACATGGTAACCCTGTGTAACGATGATACCCTACAGACATGGTAACCCTGTGTAACGATGATACCCTACAGACATGGTAACCCTGTGTAATGATGATACCCTACAGACATGGTGCCCTGTGTAATGATGATACCCTACAGACATGGTAACCCTGTGTAATGATGATACCCTACAGACATGGTAACCCTGTGTAATGATGATACCCTACAGACATGGTAACCCTGTGTAATGATGATACCCTACAGACATGGTGCCCTGTGTAATGATGATACCCTACAGACATGGTAACCCTGTGTAATGATGCTACCCTACAGACATGGTGCCTGTGTAATGATGATACCCTACAGACATGGTAACCCTGTGTAATGATGATACCCTACAGACATGGTGCCCTGTGTAACGATGATACCCTACAGACATGGTAACCCTGTGTAACGATGATACCCTACAGACATATTGCCCTGTGTAATGATGAGGCCCAACAGATATTTTAACAATAATCTATAAACTGCGGTGATGATTCAGTCCTAACATAGATTAACTTTTTCTATTTATGTACGTAGATACTGTACTTGATTACGACAGGACTTAACTGTTCTTGCATTACTCCTTTCTACGTTTTGCATCTGAGCTCCATACTTCCTCAATCCTTTTCTCTTTGCGGTGACATGTTTGTGCTAATTGGTTTTCAACCCACATGCTTTTCCTATCACGCCATCACCCGGCCCTGATCAGTACTTATCAGTAGAAACCATAGATTTAAAAGCACAAGTCTGTGGAAGAGAGTAAGAAGATAAGAGCGGTGAATCAAAGAAGAGGTAAGCCTTCTTGGAAAGCTGTGTAAACCCGTTTACTCTTTGGGGATAACACAATGCACTAAACTTTTCAGCTTTTTGAAAGGGTATTTTCTTTTTCACTATCACTTCATCAGTTCCTCCCTACAGAAATCAGCTTGAGGTCTCGGGCTGCAAGGTGGCTACGTGGAATGAAACAACGTTTAGACATAAGACAGGTAGAAAAAGCATTTGGCTTTTCTGAGTGTTTTTGGCTGGAGAATATTTTTGCTGCCTGCCGTTACTTCAAAATGTTCCAGTTGTTGTCACTCCTGGTTGCTGGTTCACAGTACTCCTGAGTGGCGCAGTGGTCTAAGGCACTGCATTGCAGTGCTAGAGGTGTCACTATAGACTCTGGTTCGATTCTGGGCTGTATCACAACTGGCTATGATCAGGAGTCGCATAGGGCGGTGCAAAATTGGCTAAACGTTGTCCGGGTTAGGGTTTGGCCGGGGTAGGCTGTCATTGTAAATAAGAGTTTGTTCTTAACTGACTTGGCTAGATAAATAAAGGTTAAATTTAAAAAAATTAAAAGCAAAGGGATAGAAAGACATAAAACCAAACAACCCAATTAAGAAAATGTATTTCAACCAAATTAATCAGGCTCCTATATACTATATCCCTATATAGTACAGTATATCCCTATATACTATATCGGCTATGAAAGCCAACTGATATTTACTCCTGAGGTGCTGACCTGTTGCAGCCTCGACAACCACTGTGACTTATTATTTGACCCTGCTGATCATCTATGAACATTTGAACATCTTGGCCATGTTCTGTTATAATCTCCACCCGGCACGTCCAGAAGAGGACTGGGCACCCCTCATAGCCTGGTTCCTCTCTAGGTTTCTTCCTAGGTTCTGGCCTTTCTAGAGAGTTTTTCCTAGCCACCGTGCTCCTACACCTGCATTGCTTGCTGTTTGGGGTTTTAGCCTGGGTTTCTTTACAGCACTTTGAGATATCAGCTGATGTAAGAAGGGCTTCATAAATACATTTGATTTGATATACTATATCCCTATATACTATATACTATATCCCTATATACTATATACTATATCCCTATATACTATATCCCTATACACTATATACTATGTCCCTATATACTGTATACTATATCCTTATATACTATATCCCTATATACTATATCCCTATATACTACATATATACGATACCGTTCAAAAGTTTGAGGTCACTTAGAAATGTCCTTGTTTTTGAAAGAAAAGCAAATTTTTTTGTCCATTAAAGTAACATCAAATTGATCAGAAATACAGTGTAGACATTGTTAATGTTGTAAATGACTATTGTAGCTGGAAATGGCAGATTTTTTTTATGTATTATCTACGTAGGCGTACAGAGACCCATTATCAGCAACCATCACTCCTGTGTTCCAATGGCACGTTGTGTTAGCTAATCCAAGTTTATCATTTTAAAAGGCTAATTATCATTAGAAAACCCTTTTGCAATTATGTTAGCACAGCTGAAAACTATTGTCCTGATTAATGAAGCAATACAACTGGCCTTCTTTAGACTAGTTGAGTGTCTGGAGCATCAGCATTTGTGGGTTCGATTACAGGCTCAAAATGTCCAGAAATAAGCAACCTTTTTCCTGAAACTCGTCAGTCTATTCTTGTTCTGAGAAATGAAGGCTTATTCCATGCGAGAAATTGCCAAGAAACTGAACATTTCGTACAACGCTGTGTACTACTCCCTTCACAGAACAGAGCAAACTGGCTCTAACCAGAATAGAAAGAGGAGTGGGAGGCCTCGGTGCACAACTGAGCAAGAGGACCAGTACATTAGAGTGTCTAGTTTGAGAAACAGACGCCTCAGTAGTCCTCAACTGGCAGCTTCATTAAATAGTACCCACAAAACACCAGTCTCAACGTCAACAGTGAAGAGGCGACTCCGGGATGCTGGCCTTCTAGGCAGAGTTGCAAAGAAAAAGCCATATCTCAGACTGGCCAATAAAAAAGATTGGAAGATTGGAAAAAAGTGTTATGGACAGACAAATCTAAGTTTGAGGTGTTCGGATCACAAAGAAGAACATTCGTGAGACGCAGAAAAAAATGAAAAGATGCTTTAGGAGTGCTTGACGCCGTTTGTCAAGCATGATGGAGGCAATGTGATGGTCTGGGGGTGCTTTGGTGGTGGTAAAGTGGGAAAACAAGGACATTCTAAGTGACCCCAAACTTTTGAACGGTAGTGTATTTATAGTATATATCCCTATATACTATATCCCTATATACTGTATACTATCTACCTATATACTATATCCCTATATACTATATACTATATCCCTATATACTATATACAATATCCCTATATACTATATCCCTGTATACTATTTCCCTATATACTATATCCCTATAAACTATATCCCTATATACTATATACTATTTCCCTATATACTATATACTATATCCCTATATACTATATCCCTATATACTATATCCCTTAATACTATACACTATATCCCTATATACTATTATACTATATACTATATCCCTATATACTATATACCTGTATAATATACAATATATCCCTATATACTATTAAACTATACACTATATACTATATCCCTATATACTATATCCCTATATAGTCTTATACTATATACTATACCCTATATTCCTCTATACTATTATACTATATCCTTATATACTATATCCCTGTATACCATATCCCTATATACTATATAATATTTCCCTATATACTATATACTCTATCCCTATGTACTATATCCCTATATACTATATCCTTATATACTATATCCCTATATACTATATCCCTATATACTATATACTTTATCCCTATATACTATATCCCTATATACTATATCCCTATATACTATATCCCTACATACTATATACTATAACCCTATATACTATATACTATATCCCTATATACTATATACTTTATCCCTATATACTATATCCCTATATACTATATCCATATATACTATATCCCTATATACTATATACTTTATCCCTATATACTTTATCCCTATATACTATATCCCTATATACTATATCCCTTATTTCGAACACATTTTTTTCCTCCAACGAAAGTCCTTAAATAGAAGTATCAGCTGACAACCTCATCCCATCCAATACTATAAAGCATTGGTATACAGTCGTGGCCAAAAGTTTTGAGAATGACACAAATATACATTTTCACAATGTCTGCTGCCTCAGTTTGTATGATGGCAATTTGCATATACATATATAATGTTATGAAGAGGGATCAGATGAATTGCAATTAATTGCAAAGTCCCTCTTTGCCATGCAAATGAACTGAATCCCCAAAAAACATCTCCACTGCATTTCAGCCCTGCCACAAAATGACCAGCTGACATCATGTCAGTGATTCTTTCATTAACACAGGTGTGAGTGTTGACAAGGACAAGGCTGGAGATCACTCTGTCATGCCGATTGAGTTCGAATAACAGACTGGAAGCTTCAAAAGGAGGGTGGTGCTTGGAATCATTGTTCTTCCTCTGTCAACCATGGTTACCTGCAAGGAAACACGTGCCGTCATCATTGCTTTGCACAAAAAGGGCTTCACAGGCAAGGATATTGCTGCCAGTAAGATTGCACCTAAATCAACCATTTATCGGATCTTTAAGAACTTCAAGGAGAGCGGTTCAATTGTTGTGAAGAAGGCTTCAGGGCGCCCAAGCAAGTCCAGCAAGCGCAAGGACCGTCTCCTAAGGTTGATTCAGCTGCGGGATCGGGGCACCACCAGTACAGAGCTTGCTCAGGAATGGCAGCAGGCAGGTGTGAGTGCATCTGCACGCACAGTGAGGCGAAGACTTTTGGAGGATGGCCTGGTGTCAAGAAGGGCAGCAAAGAAGCCACCTCTCTCCAGGAAAAACATCAGGGACAGACTGATATTCTGCAAAAGGCACAGGGATTGGACTGCTGAGGACTGGGGTAAAGTCATTTTCTCTGATGAATCCCCTTTCCGATTGTTTGGGGCATCCGGAAAAAGCTTGTCCGGAGAAGACAAGGTGATCGCTACCATCAGTCCTGTGTCATGCCAAAAGTAAAGCATCCTGAGACCATTCTTGTGTGTGGTTGCTTCTCAGCCAAGGGAGTGGGCTCACTCACAATTTTGCCTAAGAACACAGCCATGAATAAAGAATGGTACCAACACATCCTCCGAGAGCAACTTCTCCCAACCATCCAGGAACAGTTTGGTGACGAACAATGCCTTTTCCAGCATGATGGAGAACCTTGCCATAAGGCAAAAGTGTTAACTAATTGGCTCGGGGAACAAAACATTGATATTTTTGGTCCGTGGCCAGGAAACTCCCCAGACCTTAATCCCATTGAGAACTTGTGGTCAATCCTCAAGTGGCGGGTGGACAAACAAAACCCCACAAATTCTGACAAACTCCAAGCATTGATGAGGTAAGAATGGTCTGCCATCAGTCAGGATGGGGCCCATAAGTTAATTGACAGCATGCCAGGGTGGATTGCAGAGGTCTTGAAAAAGAAGGGTCAACACTGCAAATATTAAAGCCTTTGACACTTATGAATTAAAGCCACACAATTAAAGCCTTTGACACTTATGAAATGCTTATAATTATACTTCAGTATTCCATAGTAACATCTGACAAAAATATCTAAAGACACTGAAGCAGCAAACTTTGTGAAAATTAATATTTGTGGCATTCTCAAAACGTTTGGCCACGACTGTAAACATGCTAAACTGAAGCATAGAGGTCATTGATATAGACACTAGAGTGACGGCAGTGAAGGTATCTCAAGTCGTTACTAATGGCCATTATCTGGGGATTTTAAATTAACCATAGCGCTTTATATGAATGAACAAATCAGGTGTAAGTTTTCTAATGTCTGCAATGTAACCATGGGGACAAGATTGCCATGTTTTGACTTGTTCATCTATCCGTTCCAGATGTGAGAACAAGCTAACAAAACAATGACAGATTGCACAAGCTGTGAAAACAAAGACAACAAAGAGTGTCCCTTTATTTGGAACATGTTGACATCTAACATAAAACAATCTATAATGCCAAGTCTGACGTGTCTGTCTGGCAAGAACTATCAAATATGTTAATTTCATTTCCATAGATTTCTAGCTACCCATTGTAATACTACCATCATATCCATAATGTTTTGTACTTACTCTTTGTAAAACATACTTAATTCACTCTTACTTACTCTCTTGTCAAAAATGTCAAAAATGGTTTCAAATTGATTCATTACACTTTCTTTGGTTTATACAGTGCCTTCAGAAAGTATTCACACCCCTTTACTTTTTCCCACATTTTGTTGTGTTACAAAGTGGGATTATAATTGATTTGTTTGTCATTTTTTGTCAACAATCTAAACAAAACAGTCTGTAATGTGAAAGTGGACGAAAAATGCCAAAAAATGACCACATTTCTGGAAAATAAAACACAAATATATCTTGATTAGATATGCATTCAACCCTGTGAGTCAATATATGATAGAATCCCCTTTGGCAGCGATTACAGCTGTGAGTCTTTCTGGGTCTTTCTGGGTCTCTTTACACTTGCATTGTACAATATTTAACCATTATTCTTTAAAAAATTCTTCAAGCTCTGTCAAGTTGGTTGTTTATCATTGCTAGACAGCCATTTTCAAGTCTTGCCATGGATTTTCAAGCTGATTTAAGTCAAAACTGTAACTAGGCCACTCATGAACATTCAATGTTGTCTTGGTAAGCAACTCCAGTGTAGATTGTGTTGTGGGTAATTGTCCTGCTAAATTGGAATTTGTCTCCTAGTGTCTGTTGGAATGTAAACTGAACCAAGTTTTCCTCTAAGATTTTGCCTGTGCTTAGCTCTATTCCGTTTCTTTTTATCCTTCAAAACTCCCTGGAGAGTTGTACAGCCTTCCTTTCACGCTGTCATTTATGTTAGTATTGTGGAGTATTTTCAAATTGTTTTTATTTTTATTTTTATTTTTTTCGTCTTTATTTATTAACCAAGTAGGCCAGTTGAGAACAAGTTCTCATTTACAACTGCGACCTGGCCAAGATAAAGCAAAGCAGTGCGACACAAACAACAACACAGAGTTACACATGGAATAAACAAACGTACAGTCAATAACACAATAGAAAAAGTCTATATACAATGTTTAGTTATGTCCTATCACAGCCATTAAACTCTGTATCTGTTTTAAAATCACCATTGGCTTCATGGTGAAATCCCTGAGCAGTTTCCTTCCTCTCCGGTAACTGAGTTAGGAAGGACGCCTGTATCTTTGTAGCGACTGGGTGTGTTGATACACCATCCAAAGTGTAATTAATATCTTCACCATGCTCAGTGATCAGTCTGCTTTTTATTATTATTCCCCATGTACCAATAGGTGCCGTTCTTTGCGAGGCATTGGAAAACCTCCCTGGTCTTTGTGGTTGAATCTTCGAAATGCACTGCTCGACTGAGGGACCTTACAGAAAATTGTATGTGTGGGGTACAGAGATGAGGTAGTCATAAAAAAATAATGTTATTAAACACTTTTATTGCACATAGAGTGAGTCCATGCAATTTATTATGAAACTTGTTCAGCACATTTTTACACCTGAACTTATTTAGGCCATAACAAAGGGGTTGAATACTTATTGACTCAAGACATTTCAGCTTTTTATTTTCAATTAATTTGTAAACATTTCTAAAAACATAATTACACTTTGACATTATGGAGTATTGTGTTTAGGCCAGTGACAAAAATTCAGGCTGTAACAGAACAAAATGTGCAAAAAAGTCAAGCAGTGTGAATACTTTCTGGAGACATTGTAAGCATGACTGATTTGTTTGTGTGTGTGTGTGTGTGTCTGTGTGTGTGTGTGTGTGTGTGTGTGTGTGTGTGTGTGTGTGTGTGTGTGTGTGTGTGTGTGTGTGTGTGTGTGTGTGTGTGTGTGTGTGTGTGTGTGTGTGTGTGTGTGTGTGTGTGTGTGTGTGTGTGTGTGTGTGTGTGTGTGTGTCTGTGCATACATATGTGTGTGGGCTCAGGAAATGTGGATCTTCTGTGATTGACTCACTCTGAATAAAACAGAGGTTGTAGGAAGTGAATTAAGCCGATGTTATGTTACATTTAGAGCCGGATGCCATTTTCTCCAGTTGTGTGTATGTAGGTGTGTATGGGTTAGTGGGTGGTATGGATTCTCGTTCTTCTTCTCTGCTATTTTGGTCCTGTTGTTGGTGTGGAGACAGTTTTATTTTTTACTTGATGATGAATAGCATATTGATTGGTTGCATTCCAAATGGCTCCCTATTCCCTACATAGTGCATTACTTTTGACCATGGCCTATAGGGCTCTGGTCCAAAGTCGTGCACTATATAGGGAATAGGGTGCTATTTGGGATGCAAACAATGACTACCTTTGAGGCAGAGAAATCATAATAGGAGTCAATTTTTTTCCCATGTACATACTCTTTGTTCTGTATAACCACTTTTTCATGATGCGAGTCAGTTTGATAGACACATCATCTTCTTTATCCCCAATATTAAAATGGCAGCTCTGCTTTTAGCTCCTAAGCAACTCTGTAGTATTTTGTTTTTTTGTGTGTTATTTCTTACATTATTAGGCCAGAATTTTTGGGGTGTTTCTTTATCCCCAATATTCTGTATCCAGACAATGGAGCACTCACTGTATTATTAGGTGTTAATAGGCGATGGAATGCAATTTATTTATTTGCTATATGTTCTGACATGTTTTCAGTGTTGTCCTTGTTAATGACATAGACAACATCATGTGAATGTTAAACGTATTTACTGCGTGCTGCTGCTTCTGCTGTGACGGTGAGGCTACTATAGTTCCTAGTATGGTCCCTGGAACGATCTTTCAAAACAAGATGTCTAAAATTGTCATTGTTATGTGTGCTGTGTAAACTAGTTACCTCATTCAGAGCCATAAAGAATGATGTAAACTAAATAAATTCCATGCAGTGTGTAAAGAATTGTCAATACAAATTGGTTTAGAATGATAGGCTGGATTTAGTTCACTTTCACATGCTCAACCGGCTCAATGTGAAACTCTAACTGTTTCTTTGACTTTGGAGATGTTGAGGCCTCTCAGGTCAGTGTCTATGAATGTGGTCTACGATAGGTCTTTTCACTTTCTATTTATACTGAACAAAAATATAAACTCAACATGCAACAATTTAAATGATTTTACTGAGTTACAGTTCTTATAAGGAAATCAGTCAATTGAAATAAATTCATTAGGCCATAATCTATGGATTCCACAAGACTGGGCGTGGGCACAGCCATGGGTGGTCCTGGGAGGGCATAGGCCCACCCAAAGGGGAGCCAGGCCCAGCCAATCAGAATTTGTTTTTCCCCCACAAAAGGGCTTTATTACAGACAGAAATTCTCCTCAGTTTTATTAGTTGTCTGGGTGACTGGTCTCAGATGATCCCGCAGGTGAAGTAGTCAGATGTGGATGTCGTGGTTACACATAGTCTGCGGTTGTGAGGCCGGTTGGATGTACTGCCAAATTCTTTAAAACGACGTTGGAGGCAGATTATGGTAGAGAAATTAACATTAAATTCTCTGGCAACAGCTCTGGTGGACATTCCTGCAGTCAGCATGCCAATCTGTGGGATTGTGTTGTGTGACAAAACTGCACATTTTAGAGTGGCCTTTTATTGTCCCCAGCACAAGGTGCACCCGTGTAATGATCATGCTTTTTAATCAGATTCTTGATATACCACACCTGTCAGGTGGATGGATTATCTTGGCAAAGGAGAAATGCTCACTAACAGGGATGTAAACAAATTTGTGCATAACATTTGAGAGAGAAAAAAAATGCACATGGAACATTTCTGGGATATTTTATTTCAGCTCATAAAACAGTCTTTTCAATTTTGGATTGAAAATGTGAAGCATGTTGCTAGGTACACTACTGTTCAAATGTTTGGGGTCACTTAGAAATGTCCTTGTTTTTGAAAGACAAGCAAATTTTTTGTCCATTAAAATAACATCTAATTGATCAGAAATACAGTGTAGACATTGTTAATGTGGTAAATAACTATTGTAGCTGGAAACAGCTGATTTTTTATGGAATATCTCCATAGGCGTACAGAGGCCCATTATCAGCAACCATCACTCCTGTGTTCTAATGGCGCGTTGTGTTAGCTAATCCAAGTTTATCATTTTAAAAGGCTAATTGATCAGTAGAAAACCTAATGTTAGCACAGCTGAAAACTGTTGATCTGATTAAAGAAGCAATACAACTGGCCTTCTTTAGACTAGTTGAGTATCTGGAGCATCAGCATTTGTGGGATTGATTACAGGCTCAAAATGGCAAGAAACAAACAACTTTCTTCTGAAACTTGTCAGTCTATTCTTGTTCTGAGAAATGAAGGCTATTCCAATTGCCAAGAAACTGAAGATCTTGTACAACGCTGTGTACTACTCCCTTCACATATTCCATAAAAAAGCTGCCGTTTCCAGCTACAATAGTCATTTACAACATTAACAATGTCTACACTGTATTTCTGATCAATTTTATGTTATTTTAATGGACCAAAAATGTGCTTTTCTTTCAAAAACAAGGAAGTTTCTAAGTGACCCCAAGAGGTAGTGTACCTCTCAGCTGGAGCAGATGCTTTGAATCAAACCTTTAAAATCAGGAACACTACAAAAACATTCAAACTCCTTCAACATAATAATTTGTTTTGACAAAAACAGTAAATGGGAATGACCATGTCATTTGGCTCCAGCCCCAGCCCTGATTTTTCTCTGTCAGGACCAGCATGCCTCAGTCCTAACACAGAATCCCAGTCAGTTTAGAACGATATTACAGCCCTGGTTTTTAATTAGGGCCACAGGTTTCACCCTCGAATCAGAAAGCAGGTCTATGACAGGTCCACTGTCACTGTAGACCTGACTTCGTTAATATTCACAGATTGGCTGTGCTAATTGTTCTGACGGAGTTGTCTGAAGTAATTTAACTGTGTAGTATCTTCAGCTGGAAATAGAAGAGGAGAAGTGTGGAACATCATGGAATATTGATGCCTTGATGCCGAGGTTACAGGGACAACATTTGCAGGGTAATGAAGTAATGCTGATGACGTGATACTACTACTCTCCCCACTTCCCTGCCCTGACTGTGTGGGTAGGGATTACAGACAATCCCATAAACACACAACATAAGGAACAGATCCTAGAGAGCATGTGATCAAATAAATATGGGACTCCACCTTTGAGGTCAACAATAACTTTTCCATATTCTAAATAATGGGTTAACCTTTTCCATATTCTAAGTAATGGGTTTACCTTTTCCATATTCAAAATAATGGGTTTACCTTATTTGCGAATCCTGGGAATCTACGACACACAGGATTATCAATCACTGACTGGGCTGTAAAGATTTGTGTTTGAAATACACCTGAAAACTGACAGACAGCACATGATACATGTAGTCCTGAATCTGTAGCTCAATTGGTAGAGCATGGTGCTTGCAATGCTAGAATAGTGAGTTAAATCCCCGGGACCATCCAAATGTTTAAAAAATGTATGTGAAAAAGAGATGTATTCATGACTGTCTGTAAGTCTCTTTGTATAAAGTATCTGCTAAAAGGTGTATATTTTATTATAAAATCTTGCCCATTAGGGTTGAGAAATGCCAATTAATTTGCCTCATTTCCGAAGAAAGGTGTCCACTTAGCCCATGTGTTTTTTCTAAAGATTTGCACAGCAACACTATACAATGTGAGTCTAATATGAAGCAGCAAAGTGCTGTCTGGAGATGGAGCCTGAGGAATGAGGCGGGAGAGGGGGGGGGGGGGGGGGTGCTCTCAGATGTATTCCTCCTCCTCCTCTACTCATTAATGGGGGAATTATGTCCCTCCATCATGTCCGGTTCCATTAATACTGTCAGATCGTCAGTGACACATGGATAATGTCACCACATGAAGTGTCTGGGGCCTCTCATTCCCCTCGTTGGCTCTAAGTCCTCCTGTCTAACTCGGCAGCGTCTCAATGATAAGGTGCCTAAAGGGATCTTATAGCCTAACTCCATGTTAATAAACATGCATTTAGTCAGGTCAGCAGCCTTCACAAAGGATGGCAGCCATTGACACTCAGAATGACTGTGGCGGTTTGTTCCAGAGTGGGACATATCCTATGCTATTTCCCTTATCTCTGTCAGGGGATTTTGTCATCTGAGGGCCAAATAGCCCGATAATGTTATTTTGAAAATAGTAGAGTCATCCATTCTTGAAAATTGTTTATTGCCTGGAACACGAGTTTGTACAAAACAAAAGCTGCAAATGTAAAGAGGTCTGACACGATCAAATACAACAATATGGAAAGCGTGTTTCAACTTGTGTTGTGGGAAATGAAAGCAGAGCAGAAAATAACATATGGAAGGAAGCTACAAGCTACAGTTTGTATGGTGAATGGTTTCCCACTCTGCTACTCTGGATGCACAATATACAAGAAGGAACAACAAAGAGTATTTTTCACATGAAAGACAGCCATTTTTTACAGGCTCATTTGCTCCTGACATGGGCTCCATAGTCCCAACGCCCCTTGGGACTGGGCTGCTCCGAGAAGATGGCTTTGTAGTCCGCCTTCTGTATTGTGCAACCATTGCTTAAGGTTTTCATCATATTCAGTGAGGTTTTTAATTTAAGTCAGTTAAGAACAAATTCTTATTTACAATGATGGCCTACCCTGGCCTCCCCTAACCCGGACAACGCTGGACCAATTGTGCACCGCCTTATGGGACTCCCGATCACGGTCTGGTGTGATACAGCCCGGGATCGAAACAGGTTTTGCAGTGACACCTCTAGCACTGAGATGCAGTGCCTCAGATGGCTGCGCCACTAGATGTCCACTACTACTACCTTATTGGAAGACATTGTATTCAAATGGAGAACAGGCCAGCTAATGGTGAAGAAATAACCTTTTATGGAACGTAATGACCTCCTGCCTTCTGTTGTTCTCCAATTAACAGTCACTAACAACCAATTTACCAGCGATGGGTCCGTCAATGTTCACCAGAATAAGATTGCACTCTGACTGTACTTCCATGGCTAGTGGTTGTTAAAGTGCATGCTGACTGTACTTCCATGGCTAGTGGTTGTTAAAGTGCATGCTGACTGTACTTCCATGGCTAGTGGTTGTTAAAGTGCATGCTGACTGTACTTCCATGGCTAGTGATTGTTAAAGTGCATACTGACTGTACTTCCATGGCTAGTGGTTGTTAAAGTGCATGCTGACTGTACTTCCATGGCTAGTGGTTGTTAAAGTGCATGCTGACTGTACTTCCATGGCTAGTGGTAGTTAAAGTGCATACTGACTGTACTTCCATGGCTAGTGGTTGTTAAAGTGCACTCTGACTGTACTTCCATGGCTAGTGGTTGTTAAAGTGCATGCTGACTGTACTTCCATGGCTAGTGGTTGTTAAAGTGCATGCTGAATGTACTTCCATGGCTAGTGGTTGTTAAAGTGCATGCTGACTGTACTTCCATGGCTAGTGGTAGTTAAAGTGCATACTGACTGTACTTCCATGGCTAGTGGTTGTTAAAGTGCATACTGACTGTACTTCCATGGCTAGTGGTTGTTAAAGTGCATACTGACTGTACTTCCATGGCCTGTGGTAGTTAAAGTGCATACTGACTGTACTTCCATGGCTAGTGGTTGTTAAAGTGCATGCTGACTGTACTTCCATGGCTAGTGATTGTTAAAGTGCACTCTGACTGTACTTCCATGGCTAGTGGTTGTTAAAGTGCATACTGACTGTACTTCCATGGCTAGTGGTAGTTAAAGTGCATACTGACTGTACTTCCATGGCTAGTGGTTGTTAAAGTGCATACTGACTGTACTTCCATGGCTAGTGGTAGTTAAAGTGCATACTGACTGTACTTCCATGACTAGTGGTTGTTAAAGTGCATACTGACTGTACTTCCATGGCTAGTGGTAGTTAAAATGCATACTGACTGTACTTCCATGGCTAGTGGTTGTTAAAGTGCATACTGACTGTACTTCCATGGCTAGTGGTTGTTAAAGTGCATACGGACTGTACTTCCATGGCTAGTGGTAGTTAAAGTGCATGCTGACTGTACTTCCATGGCTAGTGGTAGTTAAAGTGCACGCTGACTGTACTTCCATGGCTAGTGGTTGTTAAAGTGCATACTGACTGTACTTCCATGGCTAGTGGTTGTTAAAGTGCATACTGACTGTACTTCCATGGCTAGTGGTAGTTAAAGTGCATACTGACTGTACTTCCATGGCTAGTGGTTGTTAAAGTGCATACTGACTGTACTTCCATGGCTAGTGGTAGTTAAAGTGCATACTGACTGTACTTCCATGACTAGTGGTTGTTAAAGTGCATACTGACTGTACTTCCATGGCTAGTGGTTGTTAAAGTGCATGCTGACTGTACTTCCATGGCTAGTGGTTGTTAAAGTGCACTCTGACTGTACTTCCATGGCTAGTGGTAGTTAAAGTGCACTCTGACTGTACTTCCATGGCTAGTGGTAGTTAAAGTGCATACTGACTGTACTTCCTTGGCTAGTGGTAGTTAAAGTGCATACTGACTGTACTTCCATGGCTAGTGGTAGTTAAAGTGCATACTGACTGTACTTCCATGGCTAGTGGTTGTTAAAGTGCATACTGACTGTACTTCCATGGCTAGTGGTAGTTAAAGTGCATACTGACTGTACTTCCATGACTAGTGGTTGTTAAAGTGCATACTGACTGTACTTCCATGGCTAGTGGTAGTTAAAATGCATACTGACTGTACTTCCATGGCTAGTGGTTGTTAAAGTGCATACTGACTGTACTTCCATGGCTAGTGGTTGTTAAAGTGCATACGGACTGTACTTCCATGGCTAGTGGTAGTTAAAGTGCATGCTGACTGTACTTCCATGGCTAGTGGTAGTTAAAGTGCACGCTGACTGTACTTCCATGGCTAGTGGTTGTTAAAGTGCATACTGACTGTACTTCCATGGCTAGTGGTTGTTAAAGTGCATACTGACTGTACTTCCATGGCTAGTGGTAGTTAAAGTGCATACTGACTGTACTTCCATGGCTAGTGGTTGTTAAAGTGCATACTGACTGTACTTCCATGGCTAGTGGTAGTTAAAGTGCATACTGACTGTACTTCCATGACTAGTGGTTGTTAAAGTGCATACTGACTGTACTTCCATGGCTAGTGGTTGTTAAAGTGCATGCTGACTGTACTTCCATGGCTAGTGGTTGTTAAAGTGCACTCTGACTGTACTTCCATGGCTAGTGGTAGTTAAAGTGCACTCTGACTGTACTTCCATGGCTAGTGGTAGTTAAAGTGCATACTGACTGTACTTCCATGGCTAGTGGTAGTTAAAGTGCACTCTGACTGTACTTCCATGGCTAGTGGTTGTTAAAGTGCATGCTGACTGTACTTCCATGGCTAGTGGTAGTTAAAGTGCACTCTGACTGTACTTCCATGGCTAGTGGTAGTTAAAGTGCACTCTGACTGTACTTCCATGGCTAGTGGTTGTTAAAGTGCACTCTGACTGTACTTCCATGGCTAGTGGTTGTTAAAGTGCACTCTGACTGTACTTCCATGGCTAGTGGTAGTTAAAGTGCACTCTGACTGTACTTCCATGGCTGGTGTTAGTTAAAGTGCATACTGACTGTACTTCCATGGCTAGTGGTAGTTAAAGTGCATACTGACTGTACTTCCATGGCTAGTGGTTGTTAAAGTGCACTCTGACTGTACTTCCATGGCTAGTGGTTGTTAAAGTGCATACTGACTGTACTTCCATGGCTAGTGGTTGTTAAAGTGCATACTGACTGTACTTCCATGGCTAGTGGTTGTTAAAGTGCATGCTGACTGTACTTCCATGGCTAGTGGTAGTTAAAGTGCATACTGACTGTACTTCCATGGCTAGTGGTTGTTAAAGTGCACTCTGACTGTACTTCCATGGCTAGTGGTAGTTAAAGTGCATGCTGACTGTACTTCCATGGCTAGTGGTAGTTAAAGTGCACTCTGACTGTACTTCCATGGCTAGTGGTTGTTAAAGTGCATACTGACTGTACTTCCATGGCTAGTGGTTGTTAAAGTGCACTCTGACTGTACTTCCATGGCTAGTGGTTGTTAAAGTGCACTCTGACTGTACTTCCATGGCTAGTGGTTGTTAAAGTGCATGCTGACTGTACTTCCATGGCTAGTGGTTGTTAAAGTGCATGCTGACTGTACTTCCATGGCTAGTGGTTGTTAAAGTGCACTCTGACTTTACTTCCATGGCTAGTGGTTGTTAAAGTGCATACTGCCTGTACTTCCATGGCTAGTGGTTGTTAAAGTGCACTCTGACTGTACTTCCATGGCTAGTGGTTGTTAAAGTGCATACTGACTGTACTTCCATGGCTAGTGGTAGTTAAAGTGCATACTGACTGTACTTCCATGGCTAGTGGTTGTTAAAGTGCATGCTGACTGTACTTCCATGGCTAGTGATTGTTAAAGTGCACTCTGACTGTACTTCCATGGCTAGTGGTAGTTAAAGTGCATACTGACTGTACTTCCATGACTAGTGGTTGTTAAAGTGCATACTGACTGTACTTCCATGGCTAGTGGTTGTTAAAGTGCATGCTGACTGTACTTCCATGGCTAGTGGTTGTTAAAGTGCATGCTGAATGTACTTCCATGGCTAGTGGTTGTTAAACTGCATGCTGACTGTACTTCCATGGCTAGTGGTAGTTAAAGTGCATACTGACTGTACTTCCATGGCTAGTGGTTGTTAAAGTGCATACTGACTGTACTTCCATGGCTAGTGGTTGTTAAAGTGCATACTGACTGTACTTCCATGGCCTGTGGTAGTTAAAGTGCATACTGACTGTACTTCCATGGCTAGTGGTTGTTAAAGTGCATGCTGACTGTACTTCCATGGCTAGTGATTGTTAAAGTGCACTCTGACTGTACTTCCATGGCTAGTGGTTGTTAAAGTGCATACTGACTGTACTTCCATGGCTAGTGGTAGTTAAAGTGCATACTGACTGTACTTCCATGGCTAGTGGTTGTTAAAGTGCATACTGACTGTACTTCCATGGCTAGTGGTAGTTAAAGTGCATACTGACTGTACTTCCATGACTAGTGGTTGTTAAAGTGCATACTGACTGTACTTCCATGGCTAGTGGTAGTTAAAATGCATACTGACTGTACTTCCATGGCTAGTGGTTGTTAAAGTGCATACTGACTGTACTTCCATGGCTAGTGGTTGTTAAAGTGCATACGGACTGTACTTCCATGGCTAGTGGTAGTTAAAGTGCATGCTGACTGTACTTCCATGGCTAGTGGTAGTTAAAGTGCACGCTGACTGTACTTCCATGGCTAGTGGTTGTTAAAGTGCATACTGACTGTACTTCCATGGCTAGTGGTTGTTAAAGTGCATACTGACTGTACTTCCATGGCTAGTGGTAGTTAAAGTGCATACTGACTGTACTTCCATGGCTAGTGGTTGTTAAAGTGCATACTGACTGTACTTCCATGGCTAGTGGTAGTTAAAGTGCATACTGACTGTACTTCCATGACTAGTGGTTGTTAAAGTGCATACTGACTGTACTTCCATGGCTAGTGGTTGTTAAAGTGCATGCTGACTGTACTTCCATGGCTAGTGGTTGTTAAAGTGCACTCTGACTGTACTTCCATGGCTAGTGGTAGTTAAAGTGCACTCTGACTGTACTTCCATGGCTAGTGGTAGTTAAAGTGCATACTGACTGTACTTCCATGGCTAGTGGTAGTTAAAGTGCATACTGACTGTACTTCCATGGCTAGTGGTAGTTAAAGTGCATACTGACTGTACTTCCATGGCTAGTGGTTGTTAAAGTGCATACTGACTGTACTTCCATGGCTAGTGGTAGTTAAAGTGCATACTGACTGTACTTCCATGACTAGTGGTTGTTAAAGTGCATACTGACTGTACTTCCATGGCTAGTGGTAATTAAAATGCATACTGACTGTACTTCCATGGCTAGTGGTTGTTAAAGTGCATACTGACTGTACTTCCATGGCTAGTGGTTGTTAAAGTGCATACGGACTGTACTTCCATGGCTAGTGGTAGTTAAAGTGCATGCTGACTGTACTTCCATGGCTAGTGGTAGTTAAAGTGCACGCTGACTGTACTTCCATGGCTAGTGGTTGTTAAAGTGCATACTGACTGTACTTCCATGGCTAGTGGTTGTTAAAGTGCATACTGACTGTACTTCCATGGCTAGTGGTAGTTAAAGTGCATACTGACTGTACTTCCATGGCTAGTGGTTGTTAAAGTGCATACTGACTGTACTTCCATGGCTAGTGGTAGTTAAAGTGCATACTGACTGTACTTCCATGACTAGTGGTTGTTAAAGTGCATACTGACTGTACTTCCATGGCTAGTGGTTGTTAAAGTGCATGCTGACTGTACTTCCATGGCTAGTGGTTGTTAAAGTGCACTCTGACTGTACTTCCATGGCTAGTGGTAGTTAAAGTGCACTCTGACTGTACTTCCATGGCTAGTGGTAGTTAAAGTGCATACTGACTGTACTTCCATGGCTAGTGGTAGTTAAAGTGCACTCTGACTGTACTTCCATGGCTAGTGGTTGTTAAAGTGCATGCTGACTGTACTTCCATGGCTAGTGGTAGTTAAAGTGCACTCTGACTGTACTTCCATGGCTAGTGGTAGTTAAAGTGCACTCTGACTGTACTTCCATGGCTAGTGGTTGTTAAAGTGCACTCTGACTGTACTTCCATGGCTAGTGGTTGTTAAAGTGCACTCTGACTGTACTTCCATGGCTAGTGGTAGTTAAAGTGCACTCTGACTGTACTTCCATGGCTGGTGTTAGTTAAAGTGCATACTGACTGTACTTCCATGGCTAGTGGTAGTTAAAGTGCATACTGACTGTACTTCCATGGCTAGTGGTTGTTAAAGTGCACTCTGACTGTACTTCCATGGCTAGTGGTTGTTAAAGTGCATGCTGACTGTACTTCCATGGCTAGTGGTAGTTAAAGTGCATACTGACTGTACTTCCATGGCTAGTGGTTGTTAAAGTGCACTCTGACTGTACTTCCATGGCTAGTGGTAGTTAAAGTGCATGCTGACTGTACTTCCATGGCTAGTGGTAGTTAAAGTGCACTCTGACTGTACTTCCATGGCTAGTGGTTGTTAAAGTGCATACTGACTGTACTTCCATGGCTAGTGGTTGTTAAAGTGCACTCTGACTGTACTTCCATGGCTAGTGGTTGTTAAAGTGCACTCTGACTGTACTTCCATGGCTAGTGGTTGTTAAAGTGCATGCTGACTGTACTTCCATGGCTAGTGGTTGTTAAAGTGCATGCTGACTGTACTTCCATGGCTAGTGGTTGTTAAAGTGCACTCTGACTTTACTTCCATGGCTAGTGGTTGTTAAAGTGCATACTGCCTGTACTTCCATGGCTAGTGGTTGTTAAAGTGCACTCTGACTGTACTTCCATGGCTAGTGGTTGTTAAAGTGCATACTGACTGTACTTCCATGGCTAGTGGTAGTTAAAGTGCATACTGACTGTACTTCCATGGCTAGTGGTTGTTAAAGTGCATGCTGACTGTACTTCCATGGCTAGTGATTGTTAAAGTGCACTCTGACTGTACTTCCATGGCTAGTGGTTGTTAAAGTGCATACTGACTGTACTTCCATGGCTAGTGGTAGTTAAAGTGCATACTGACTGTACTTCCATGGCTAGTGGTTGTTAAAGTGCATACTGACTGTACTTCCATGGCTAGTGGTAGTTAAAGTGCATACTGACTGTACTTCCATGACTAGTGGTTGTTAAAGTGCATACTGACTGTACTTCCATGGCTAGTGGTAGTTAAAATGCATACTGACTGTACTTCCATGGCTAGTGGTTGTTAAAGTGCATACTGACTGTACTTCCATGGCTAGTGGTTGTTAAAGTGCATACGGACTGTACTTCCATGGCTAGTGGTAGTTAAAGTGCATGCTGACTGTACTTCCATGGCTAGTGGTAGTTAAAGTGCACGCTGACTGTACTTCCATGGCTAGTGGTTGTTAAAGTGCATACTGACTGTACTTCCATGGCTAGTGGTAGTTAAAGTGCATACTGACTGTACTTCCATGACTAGTGGTTGTTAAAGTGCATACTGACTGTACTTCCATGGCTAGTGGTTGTTAAAGTGCATACTGACTGTACTTCCATGGCTAGTGGTAGTTAAAGTGCATACTGACTGTACTTCCATGGCTAGTGGTTGTTAAAGTGCATACTGACTGTACTTCCATGGCTAGTGGTAGTTAAAGTGCATACTGACTGTACTTCCATGGCTAGTGGTAGTTAAAGTGCATACTGACTGTACTTCCATGGCTAGTGGTTGTTAAAGTGCATACTGACTGTACTTCCATGGCTAGTGGTAGTTAAAGTGCATGCTGACTGTACTTCCATGGCTAGTGGTAGTTAAAGTGCACTCTGACTGTACTTCCATGGCTAGTGGTTATTAAAGTGCATGCTGACTGTACTTCCATGGCTAGTGGTAGTTAAAGTGCACTCTGACTGTACTTCCATGGCTAGTGGTTGTTAAAGTGCATGCTGACTGTACTTCCATGGCTAGTGGTTGTTAAAGTGCATGCTGACTGTACTTCCATGGCTGGTGGTTGTTAAAGTGCATGCTGACTGTACTTCCATGGCTAGTAGTAGTTAAATAGTAGAATAGGATAGGACAATAGGAGAAGCTCCTATTTTAGTCTTGCTCTAATTACTACCGAGTGAGAGGAAACAACTATCATTATCCTTAAAAGGTGAGGAGGACATCACTATTATGTACTGCTGCTCTTTAATTATTTCTTACTTTTTGGGGGTATTTTTCTTAAAATTGCATTGTTGGTTAAAGGGCTTGTAAATTAACCTTGTAAATTAACCTACACCTGTTGTATTCGACGCATTTGACAAATAACATTTGATTTGATTTGATTTGCTCCCGTGCATTAGTTACATGAGTCATCCATCTCTCAATGACCCTTGATGAGCAGCTTTAGTAGTGGAGACTGGTGAGCGGAGGACGGTTCATAGTAATGGCTGAAATGGAGTGAACGAAATGGTACCGAAACCATGCGTTGGATGTAGTTAACACCATTCCATTGATTCAGGTTCTAGCCATTACTATGAGCCCGTCCTGTGGTTTTAAGTGCCACCAGCCACCACTGCAAGTGCAACGCAGTCACCAACAAACCCCTGGATGGATCAAGTTGATAGACTACTCTATAGATTTATCTGCACCCCAACAGCCAATAGTGCATTGATAAAAGCATAGGTTGCATCCAAAGCACATGTTTAAATGTCTACAGAGGGCAAGTGAAGTGGAACACATTATGTAAACTATGACTACAGAAGCCAAATGAGTCTGCACAACATAAAAACTAGATTTATTTATTAGAGGCCTGGTGTTTGGTTTTCTTTCATTCTCCCTGTCTCTGTCTGTCTCTCTCTGTCTCTCTGTCTCTATCTCTGTGTCTCTCTGTCTCTATCTCTGTGTCTCTCTGTCTCTATCTCTGTGTCTCTCTGTCTCTCTGTCTCTCTTTCTCTCTTTCTCTCTCTCTCTCTTTCTCTCTCTCTCTCTCTCTCTCTCTCTCTCTCTCTCTCTCTCTCTCTCTCTCTCTCTCTCTCTCTCTCTCTCTCTCTCTCTCTCTCTCTCTCTCTCTCTCTCTCTCTCTCTCTCTCCATCTCTTGCTCTCTCTCTGTCTCTCTCTGTCTCTCTTGCTCTCTCTCTCTTGCTCTCTCTCTCTCTCTCTGTCTCTCTCTCTCTCTCTCCCCCCCACTTGGACGGAGACAATGTTAAGTCTTCCGCTCCACATGGTTGAGCTACAGCGGGATATATAATTGCGGTTGCTCTCATATGTTGGGAGAACGGAGGGCAGACACTGACAGGGAGGGAAGCGTCAGCGCTAGCTAGTGTTAGCATGGCTAAAAGTCCCCCTGTACTTACTTGGCTGCCAACATTATTTATGGCACAGCTTGACACTTCCTTCCCCCACCATTAAGGATGTGCGGGACCACGGTATAGCGTGATTAAAGCCGTTTTTTTCCCTCTCTGATTCACGGCGCGCCAGTTATGTCAAGACTTCCGACAACAAAAGCCACCCAGTGCATACACAGTAGCTAGCGTGTGTGTGTGTGTGTGTGTGTGTGTGTGTGTGTGTGTGTGTGTGTGTGTGTGTGTGTGTGTGTGTGTGTGTGTGTGTGTGTGTGTGTGTGTGTGTGTGTGTGTGTGTGTGTGTGTGTGTGTGTGTGTGTGTGTGTGTGTGTGTATGTATGGTAATGGTGTTTACTAAAGGATTTATGTTGTAGCCTGGAGGTCTGTACTACTTTAGAGAGTGTGTAAACTGTTGTGTTATCTGCTGAATGGAACATAGGGATGAATGGATGAGCTGAGTTCCTCAAAAATGATGAGTGAAAACCTCCATGCTCCAATCTCCTTTTGTTCCGATCCCCAAGATAACTCCGGATGATACCTTGTTGCTAGGAAACACATAAGCATGTTGTGGTTTCACTACTAAGGTACACAGTACTTGACAATTATCTGTCATAGTGATGTACTGTTGTATAGTTGTCCATAATGTCTTTGATGGTGTGGTCATCACCAGGCAAACTCAAAGCAACATGTTGTGCATGTGTGGCTATAGGGGTAAAAAACGGATTTTCTGATTGATGAAGGTTAACATGCTCTCAAATTGTAGGTGTTGTCAGTGGAGGGTAAACGCACATTAACAGCATTCACCTTAACGCAGGAAAGATGCATTGAAAATATTGGGAGTGTTCCTTTATTCACCATGAAAACAGATCAGCATTTACTCCCCTATTGTTTTACCACGACATCACAGAGTACATTATTAATACAGTGAGACCGTTTTACCCCTATATCACAGAGTACAGTATTAATACAGTGAGACAGTTTTACCACTAGATCACAGAGTACAGTATTAGTACAGTGAGACTGAGACAGGGTGCTACTTATATTGCCTGTTTCTAATGTGGCAGTATTGGTATGTCTTCCAACAGGCCTTTTTTGGGTGCTACACGGCATCTGATGCTACGACACATAGCTAAGTCTTAACTGTGTTGCCACTGGCATGCTTCTGTATAGCAACAAGCTGTGCCAGAATATTTCCTTAAATGTCCTTCCGTTCCCTAACGAGCACTTAAGACTGTCTGACAGGGGAGACTAATGGCTGCTTTTGTCCGTGCGATCTAATGGCTGTTAGGATGGCCGCTAATGAGAAGTGGAGTGGCGCTGCCACCTGTGCCTGCCCTGACGCAACCCCTTACTCACGGAAAAGGCCTGGAGAGGTCAAGGGTCATACTTCAGCCGTCCACCTCACAGAGTACGACGGGACATTGCAGCAAAAGGTCCACTAATGGACTGGTGCACTTCCTGGTCAGTGCTTTGAACTCAATACTCTCCAAAGGAAAAATGGATCCATCACATAATGAAATGCAAAAACGGGTCTGGCAAGAAAAAACTAGTGGAATCGACTAAATCAAGTCCCTCGGTGGGGTGTTTCACATGTGTTTATCCTGAATGACAGTGGGATGCATTGTAATATGAATAAGGGTTGGAGCAGAGGGGGATAGTTCTGGTTGAAGGCATGTGTGTGTTGCAGCTTATCTGGGCTAAACGAGACGTTTACTTTGGTGCCAAACTGCATCCAGCGCCTTGTGTCTTCTTAACCTTCGCTCACCAAAACTAAAAATGCACACCTATGTCTGGCATTGGACCAATTACCTTGTGTACGGCAGTCCTTTGCATCTGGGGAAGCTGACACTCGATGGTCCAACTCCAGCATTGTGCTGCATGGGAAACAGAGACCTCCCAATAGAAATAACAGAGTACTATGTCAAATCTTGCTCTGCCTCTTCCCTTATTGGAATCTCAATGGATTTTACAGATACTTCAGTGGGTTAAAATAGCCTGTGGTACTCACAATTAATACTTTGGCCCAGATTGACAATTTCCTCTGATTATCGATACCAGCGAAGCCAAACACTTGCTGCCTCCAGATATTTAACATCACAGGAGTCCCTTAAACTGTATCTGGATGCAGGTTTTACTTACCTTGGACTGAAGCAAGCTGCATCGAGATACTACACAGACGTTTGGAATAAATGGTCGGATCACATGCCTTTAATATCCTTACTCTGCCAATCTCTTCCGTTTCCTTTTCAGCTTTCCAGTGCACCTGAAGTGTTTAACATTAGATGTGATATTTTCTTCTTTGATCCCCGTCCCTGAGTAGGATATGGTTGCGGTGTGCATTTTCAAATCAGGGCCTTTCTGCAAGCTGAAGATACTGTGGTATTAGATGTCAAATATCTGTATTACTACGATATGGCTTCTGAATTGCATAAACAAACTTGTATGGTTGAAAATAGACAGGTAACGATATGTCAATGGCTAGAACTGTGAAAAGAGTACGTCTGACCTGTACCAGGACAGGTTGTGTAACTTTGTTATACGAAGGTCAGTGGTTCTTGCAAAACTAGATGTATTTGCTTCCTAAGTATAGCATACGTCCTAAATTACACCCTCTTCCTAAGTATAGCATACGTCCTAAATTACACCCTCTTCCTAAGTATAGCATACGTCCTAAATTACACCCTCTTCCTAAGTATAGCATACGTCCTAAATGACACCCTCTTCCTAAGTATAGCATACGTCCTAAATTACACCCTCTTCCTAAGTATAGCATACGTCCTAAATGACACCCTCTTCCTAAGTATAGCATACGTCCTAAATTACACCCTCTTCCTAAGTATAGCATACGTCCTAAATGACACCCTCTTCCTAAGTATAGCATACGTCCTAAATTACACCCTCTTCCTAAGTATAGCATACGTCCTAAATTACACCCTCTTCCTAAGTATAGCATACGTCATAAATTACACCCTCTTCCTAAGTATAGCATACGTCCTAAATTACACCCTCTTCCTAAGTATAGCATACGTCCTAAATTACACCCTCTTCCTAAGTATAGCATACGTCCTAAATGACTCCCTCTTCCTATGTATAGCATACGTCCTAAATTACACCCTCTTCCTAAGTATAGCATACGTCCTAAATTACACCCTCTTCCTAAGTATAGCATACGTCCTAAATGACACCCTCTTCCTAAGTATAGCATACGTCCTAAATGACACCCTCTTCCTAAGTATAGCATACGTCCTAAATGACACCCTCTTCCTAAGTATAGCATACGTCCTAAATTACACCCTCTTCCTAAGTATAGCATACGTCCTAAATGACACCCTCTTCCTAAGTATAGCATACGTCCTAAATGACACCCTCTTCCTAAGTATAGCATACGTCCTAAATGACACCCTCTTCCTAAGTATAGCATACGTCCTAAATGACACCCTCTTCCTAAGTATAGCATACGTCCTAAATGACACCCTCTTCCTAAGTATAGCATACGTCCTAAATTACACCCTCTTCCTAAGTATAGCATACGTCCTAAATGACACCCTCTTCCTAAGTTTAGCATACGTCCTAAAAGACACCCTCTTCCTAAGTATAGCATACGTCCTAAATTACACCCTCTTCCTAAGTATAGCATACGTCTTAAATGACACCCTCTTCCTAAGTATAGCATACGTCCTAAATTACACCCTCTTCCTAAGTATAGCATACGTCCTAAATGACACCCTCTTCCTAAGTATAGCATACGTCCTAAATTACACCCTCTTCCTAAGTATAGCATACGTCCTAAATGACACCCTCTTCCTAAGTATAGCATACGTCCTAAATGACACCCTCTTCCTAAGTATAGCATACGTCCTAAATGACACCCTCTTCCTAAGTATAGCATACGTCCTAAATGACACCCTCTTCCTAAGTATAGCATACGTCCTAAATTACACCCTCTTCCTAAGTATAGCATACGTCCTAAATGACACCCTCTTCCTAAGTATAGCATACGTCCTAAATGACACCCTCTTCCTAAGTATAGCATACGTCCTAAATGACACCCTCTTCCTAAGTATAGCATACGTCCTAAATTACACCCTCTTCCTAAGTATAGCATACGTCCTAAATGACACCCTCTTCCTAAGTATAGCATACGTCCTAAATGACACCCTCTTCCTAAGTATAGCATACGTCCTAAATGACACCCTCTTCCTAAGTATAGCATACGTCCTAAATGACACCCTCTTCCTAAGTATAGCATACGTCCTAAATGACACCCTCTTCCTAAGTATAGCATACGTCCTAAATTACACCCTCTTCCTAAGTATAGCATACGTCCTAAATGACACCCTCTTCCTAAGTATAGCATACGTCCTAAATGACACCCTCTTCCTAAGTATAGCATACGTCCTAAATGACACCCTCTTCCTAAGTATAGCATACGTCCTAAATGACACCCTCTTCCTAAGTATAGCATACGTCCTAAATGACACCCTCTTCCTAAGTATAGCATACGTCCTAAATGACACCCTCTTCCTAAGTATAGCATACGTCCTAAATGACACCCTCTTCCTAAGTATAGCATACGTCCTAAATGACACCCTCTTCCTAAGTATAGCATACGTCCTAAATGACACCCTCTTCCTTGTTTCAGTGGTCGCCAACCTTTTCTGAGTCAAGATCACTTTCTCAGTCAAAATGCAAGCCGAGGTCTACCAATTAAATAGCATAAGCCTATGCAACATTAACCAATTAAAAACAGTTCTGTAGCAATGAGGTTTGTGCAGTAGGCTATAGGCCCAATAGATTATCACTGCATATAGGCTATTCTTGAATTTCCCTGCCAATATTGTTCTTCTCAGACCATTATGAAATTATATTTAAAAAAATGTTTAGCGAAATGGTCCCACTGGTAATAGATCATTTGTTGTATAACTTGTGAGGCACAGTGGAGTGAGTAATAATAAGCTTTTTATTTTACTGGACTGATGACCTGCATCTGATGGTCAGTCTGAGGGGAGAGAGCAGCGGTGAGGCTGCCTCTTACCCGACTCACCGCCCCTCCAATCACCCTCCCTCTGCTGAGATAAGGGGACACGGTCTTCCAGCTGATGGCGAAACTCAAGTCACACTGCATTATTTATGCCACATGCACCAATTCATGTTGTTACTCCTATGACCAGAGAAAGTGAAATATTCCTCGATATTAAAAAATACACAAGCTGCTAATAATAACAACGCGAGCTTATGGGAAAACACTTTGCTATACTCATTCATTCACTTTGCTATACTCATTCATTGCAGCTACAGTGCTGGTTGTAGCGCAGGGGTGTAGGCATGGGTAGCCAGACCATGCCCACCCAATCAGATTGAGCAAAAAAACTAAAGAAATAATACATTATTATTATTATTACAAAAATACTCCTCAGCAGCTCTCTGTATTCATTGAGTCTCTCTCCAGTCATGGTTAAAAATGTTTTGGTGACCACTGCCCTATATAGTGCACTACCTTTGACCAGGCCCTGGTCAGAAGTAGTGCAAATATGTAGAGCATAGGGTGCCATTTGGGATGTAGAAAATGTAGCTGTTGGATGCTGATATTTTGCGAACAGTAAATGTTTTCTTTTCTCTTTCCCTTTGAGACGGAAGAGGGATGGGGTGTTATTGTTGTTGCCTGGATTGATAAGGCAAGCTGCTTACATCCCTGTCTTATCTCTGGGCTCAAGGCTAATATTCTTTTTTTGCTCATTGTCTTTTTTGTTGTTGTCGAGAAAAGCCGTATGACTTGTGGCTGTGTCTTTTCTTTAAAGCTGCTTTACCTCCTCAGTGCCAGCAGACCACATATGTATACCTCTCTAGGTTTTATCTATTCCAAGGATAAATATTTGGTGTGATTAATATTTGTTTGTATCTGATTTGAGTGCTGCGTGGGGGATGTACTATTCTTTTATATGGAAACTTGTTCTTTTGATTTCTCTCAAGTTGACCTTTTCCGAGAGAATGGGTTTGGAGCAATGTTCCTGGCTCTCCCACTGAGGCAGAAGGTGTATCGCTTCATCACGCTAGATTTCACTTTATTCAATAAGGTTGCAATCTTTTTTCCGTACTGTTTGAAAACTGATGACTATTCACTTCATATGTATTGCCTTTTGCTGTGTATTTACTGGACAGATAAATTGCTTTTTCTCTCTCACCTTTGACCTCTCTCTCACTCACACACACACACACACACACACACACACACACACACACACACACACACACACACACACACACACACACACACACACACACACACACACACACACACACACACACACACACACACACACACACACGTTCACACATACACACACACACACACACACACACACACACACACACACACACACACACACACACACACACACACACACACACACACACACACATACACACACACACATACACACACACACGTTCACACACACACACACACACACACACACACACACACACACACACACACACACACACACACACACACACACACACACACACACACACACAAATACACACACACGTTCACACACACACACACACACACACACACACACACACACACACACACACACACACACACACACACACACACACACACACACACACACACACACACACACACACACACACACACTCTCGCTCTTTCTCACACACACACACACACACACAAACGTTCACACGCACACACACACTCTCTCTCTCTCTCTCTCTCTCTCTCTCTCTCTCTCTCACACACACACACACACTGCCCTTCATTCTTTCACACTCCTCTTATAAATAAATAAATACAACACGGCCTCATGCAAAATCATTGGATTTAATCTGCATCCCAAACATCCTGTAAAAATCCTGCTCTGCTTGTTCATTTAGGGCCATTTGGGACTCAGCCCTGCTCTTCTGGTTCATTTAGGGCCATTTGGGACTCAGTCCTGCTCTACTGGTTCATTTAGGGCCATTTGGGACTCAGCCCTGCTCTTCTGGTTCATTTAGGGCCATTTGGGACTCAGTCCTGCTCTACTGGTTCATTTAGGGCCATTTGGGACTCAGCCCTGCTCTTCTGGTTCATTTAGGGCCATTTGGGACTCAGTCCTGCTCTACTGGTTCATTTAGGGCCATTTGGGACTCCGTCCCGCTCTACTGGTTCATTTAGGGCCATTTGGGACTCAGCCCTGCTCTACTGGTTCATTTAGGGCCATTTGGGACTCAGTCCCGCTCTACTGGTTCATTTAGGGCCATTTGGGACTCAGTCCTGCTCTACTGGTTCATTTAGGGCCATTTGGGACTCAGTCCTGCTCTACTGGTTCATTTAGGGCCATTTGGGACTAAATGGGGGAATGAAGGATTACTAATGGATGAGGGAATGAGGGATTACTAATGGATAGGGGGTGGGGGAATGAAGGATTACTAATGGATGAGGGGTGGGGGAATGAAGGATTACTAATGGATGGGGTACTGATGGATGTGGGAATGAAGGATTACTAATGGATGAGGGATGGGGGAATGAAGGATTACTAATGGATGAGGGGTGGGGGAATGAAGGATTTCTAATGGATGAGGGGTGGGGGAATGAGGGATTACTAATGGATGGGGGAATGAAGGATTACTAATGGGTGGGGGGTGGGGGAATGAAGGAGTACTAATGGATGGGGGAATGAAGGAGTACTGATGGATGAGGGGTGGGGGAATAAAGGAGTACTGATGGATGAGGGGTGGCGGAATGAAGGAGTACTGATGGATGAGGGGTGGGGGAATGAAGGAGTACTGATGGATGAGGGGTGGGGGAATAAAGGAGTACTGATGGATGAGGGGTGGGGGAATAAAGGAGTACTGATGGATGAGGGGTAGGGGAATGAAGGAGTACTGATGGATGAGGGGTGGGGGAATAAAGGAGTACTGATGGATGAGGGGTAGGGGAATGAAGGAGTACTGATGGATGAGGGATGGGGGAATAAAGGAGTACTGATGGATGAGGGGTGGGGGAATGAAGGAGTACTGATGGATGAGGGGTGGGAGAATGAAGGAGTACTTATGGATGAGGGGTGGGGGAATGAAGGAGTACTGATGGATGAGGGGTGGGGGAATGAAGGAGGATGGGCAATGTCAAGAATACAGTATATACAGTGGGGCAAAAAAGTATTTAGTCTGCCACCAATTGTGCAAGTTCTCCCACTTAAAAAGATGAGAGAGGCCTGTAATTTTCATCATAGGTACACTTCAACTATGACAGACAAAAATGAGAGAAAAAATCCAGAAAATCACATTGTATGATTTTTTATGAATTTATTTGCAAATTATGGTGGAAAATAAGTATTTGGTCACCTACAAACAAGCAAGATTTCTGGCTCTCACAGACCTGTAACTTCTTCTTTAAGCGGCTCCTCTGTCCTCCACTCGTTACCTGTATTAATGGCACCTGTTTGAACTTGTTATCAGTATAAAAGACACCTGTCCACAACCTCAAACAGTCACACTCCAAACTCCACTATGGCCAAGACCAAAGAGCTGTCAAAGGACACCAGAAACAAAATTGTAGACCTGCACCAGGCTGGGAAGACAGAATCTGCAATAGGTAAGCAGCTTGGTTTGAAGAAATCAACTGTGGGAGCAATTATTAGGAAATGGAAGACATACAAGACCACTGATAATCTCCCTCGATCTGGGGCTCCACGCAAGATCTCACCCCGTGGGGTCAAAATGATCACAGGAACGGTGAGCAAAAATCCCAGAACCACACGGGGGGACCTAGTGAATGACCTGCAGAGAGCTGGGACCAAAGTAACAAAGCCTACCATCAGTAACACACTACGCCGCCAGGGACTCAAATCCTGCAGTGCCAGACGTGTCCCCCTGCTTAAGCCAGTACATGTCCAGGCCCGTCTGAAGTTTGCTAGAGAGCATTTGGATGATCCAGAAGAAGATTGGGAGAATGTAATATGGTCAGATGAAACCAAAATAGAACTTTTTGGTAAAAACTCAACTCGTCGTGTTTGGAGGACAAAGAATGCTGAGTTGCATCCAAAGAACACCATACCTACTGTGAAGCATGGGGGTGGAAACATCATGCTTTGGGGCTGTTTTTCTGAAAAGGGACCAGGACGACTGATCCGTGTAAAGGAAAGAATGAATGGGGCCATGTATCGTGAGATTTTGAGTGAAAACCTCCTTCCATTTGCGAGGGCATTGAAGATGAAACATGGCTGGGTCTTTCAGCATGACAATGATCCCAAACACACCGCCCGGGCAACGAAGGAGTGGCTTCGTAAGAAGCATTTCAAGGTCCTGGAGTGGCCTAGCCAGTCTCCAGATCTCAACCCCATAGAAAATCTTTGGAGGGAGTTGAAAGTCCGTGTTGCCCAGCAACAGCCCCAAAACATCACTGCTCTAGAGGAGATTTGCATGTGGGAATGGGCCAAAATACCAGCAACAGTGTGTGAAAAC
The DNA here is from genome assembly GCF_045679555.1 of Salvelinus alpinus. Lineage (NCBI taxonomy): Eukaryota > Metazoa > Chordata > Actinopteri > Salmoniformes > Salmonidae > Salvelinus > Salvelinus alpinus. The sequence continues at coordinate 92,717,499 of NC_092090.1, forward strand.
CTTACAGAAAACGTTTGACCTCTGTCATTGCCAACAAAGGGTATATAACAAAGTATTGAGATAAACTTTTGTTATTGACCAAATACTTATTTTCCACCATAATTTGCAAATAAATTCATTAAAAATCCTACAATGTGATTATCTGGAATTTCTTTTCTCATTTTGTCTGTCATAGTTGAAGTGTACCTATGATGAAAATTACAGGCCTCTCATCTTTTTAAGTGGGAGAACTTGCACAATTGTTGGCTGACTAAATACTTTTTTGCCCCACTGTACATACACTTGAATTTGGGACTTTGACAAAATAAGAAATATGACACAGAGCACATGGAGAAGGAATTCAAGGAAATTATCACTTTGAGTTTAGGAATATATTTCACTTTGAATATAAACACACCCATAAAAAACACAGTCATTTTCTATTATAGGCTAATACATTTCTATTTTAGTTTCCTTTGAAGTAATTTTTTGGAATATGCCGAAGTAATGACGGTCATTCTCTTTCCTCTTTTCCATGTTTACCTTTCTCCCTGTCCGCCTGCCTGGTCCTCTCCAATTAAGGTAAGAGAATGTTTAATCCAACCCCCTCAGTGGTTACTATACCTCCATTCAATGCCCCAGTGGTCAATTATGGGGCTTGATAATGTCACACATAGTCCAAATTCAAATAGACAATTGGAATGACCGCCTTCACATAGGCAATCCTTAGTACTATTACACAGCAGATCTAATCTGTTATTGTTATCTGTTAACAAACTAAAAGGCAATTAGCTAGTTGTACGCATAGAAATACAACTACTAGAATGGTCAATGTCATAATCGCGGTGATAATTCTATTGCTACTGGGATTCCATTTCTGTGGTATTTTTCTTTTGGACCTTCCTCCATCTTGGGGCGCAGCAGCCACTTGATATATTTGGATGATTCCTCATTGGTTTGTGTTGAGGTAATGAACGGTGAGTTTCTTTAGCATAGTGGCTAACTGCTACACACAGTGCACCCGCCTGTGCACTCTCAGCAGTTAGAACCATGCTAATTGCTAACTGTACCTGCCAGCTGGATACTGATCCATGGCTGAGTTTTATAAAAGCATTAGCCGGATGGATAACACAGAGTGGATGCTCACCACGGCGACTGTGAAAAACACTAGTTCCACCAAACAATCAATTTTTGTCCTTCCAAGGCCAATCTGCTGCATATTAGAAAATACAACCCCTTACTGGCTATTAAGGTCGCCGAAGTAACTCAAACTACCTTGGTAAAATGCAATTAAATGTGCTAGGTCTTACTAGATTGCAATGTTACTAGCAACTACTACTGATAGTTTAATAGGAGGAAGCTGCAGACAATGTTCCCACTTCGATACAGCACCTTCCAAAGTAAGTGTCATCCCCATTAACACTGTGTCACCCTGCTGAGCTTCCACTGTGATGTAGTAGCATGTTCCCTTCTTTCGTTTGCCTCGTGTTTAGTGGAGGAAGGATATTCTCAGAGGCTAGAGGAAGGAGGTACAACCGCTCTTTCACTTCCAGTTTTTTGGGGCAGTGTTGATAGAGCGTTTCTATACTGTGTAATCAATACTGTGTAATCTATACTGTGTAATCAATACTGTGTAATCTATACTGTATAATCTATACTGTGTAATCTATACTGTGTAATCGATACTGTGTAATCTATACTGTGTAATCAATACGGTGTAATCTATACTGTGTAATCAATACTGTGTAATCTATACTGTGTAATCTATACTGTGTAATCTATACTGTGTAATCGATACTGTGTAATCTATGCTGTGTAATCAATACGGTGTAATCTATACTGTGTAATCAATACTGTGTAATCTATACTGTGTAATCAATACTGTGTAATCTATGCTGTGTAATCAATACGGTGTAATCTATACTGTGTAATCAATACTGTGTAATCTATACTGTGTAATCTATACTGTGTAATCTATACTGTGTAATCGATACTGTGTAATCTATACTGTGTAATCAATACGGTGTAATCTATACTGTGTAATCAATACGGTGTAATCTATACTGTGTAATCAATACTGTGTAATCTATACTGTGTAATCTATACTGTAATCAAAATGTGATATTCTGTTGTAATGTGTTCTCGGTCCATTCGACCAGGCAGCACAGGACTATGCTGCGTGGGTCAAAACAACTATGGAGTTAATGAACACGCATCTTCCATTTGACAACTCGAGATGAGACAATGACATTTAGACAATGATTTAATCAACAGGAGTATCCATCCAGACAGGTTCCTCAAAGAGGAAAACAAACACTTGGACCTAATTACTAGAGGTGCATTAATTAGTGCACACTGTAGCAAAATGTTTTGCAACTTAAAAAGGAAACGAGTTTCCTATCGGACGAATCAGGTAGTCCCTCCTCATTTCTGTCCGTTTGCTTCAAGTGAATACACCCACTGATATGTTATCATTTTCAGAGACATCAAGTTGTTTCAGAGACAGATCCATTATAGATACACGTTACATTCAATACATTCAATGTAATGTTCAATATAATGTTATATTCAAAACAATGTTATAGCTTATTGGTGCACCAACACAAATAACATTTCCTAAGATCCAACCCCAGCCTCTCCTACAGTAACAAAAATACTGTTTTCCCTAGCAAAACTAATCCATTGCTATTTAACATGCATGGGTGCAGGCCAGCAACATGGTCCTATCATTACATGCAGCCTGTAGTCTGTCTCAAGGCGCCCCATGCTTTGGGAGCTGTGTCAAATCTGCCCCACAGTCCCACTAGTGAGATGTGATTACTGGCTTTCTGTTATGACCCAGACTCCCGTAGGACATGCTTAACCTGTGTTTGCCATATTCTTCAAAATAACAATTGTCATTCCAGGACTCTCAGGTCTATTGCCTGCACATTCACATTCTTAATTCGGTCATTTTTGTCCCGAAGCAGAGAGGGACATGTTCGGGGAATAATTTATTTTCAAATGGAGGTGATGTTTATTGTGGGTTGTAAAATAAACATAATGCCACTCAATGTGCTTTGGCTTCGATGGGATCAGTGGACAATGTTGTCAATACTGTTTGTGAGGTTCTTTTCACTTTTAAACCACAGGAAATAGCAGACAGCAAGGTAGCATTGTGTGAACATGCACGTCTTGTTACGAGGTAAGAATAGCTTATCCTGCTCTAACATCTTAATTTGAAAGGAAAGCACAGCGACTTATAGAGAGTTATAGAGTTATAGAGTGCATTCAACTTAAAATAGCTAGGTACAGTACAAAGGGAAACCCATCCATAAGCTGCCCAGTGACGTGAGCCTACCAGACTAGCTAAATGACTTTTATGCTCGCTTCAAGGCAAGCAACACTGAAGCATGCATGAGAGCACCAGCTGTTCCGGGACGAGTGTGTGATCACGCTCTCCGTAGCCGATGTGAGCAAGACCTTTAAACAGGTCAACATTCACAAGGCCGCAGGGCCAAACGGATTACCAGGGCGTGCACTCACAGCATGCACGGACCAACTGGCATGTGTCTTCACTGACATTTTCTAACTCTCCCAGACAGAGTCTGAAATACGTACATGTTTCAAGCAGACCACCATAGTCCCTGTGTCCAAGAATGTAAAGGTAACCTGCCAAAATGACTACCGCCCTGCAGCATTCACGTCGGTAGCCATGAAGTGCTCTGAATGGCTGGTCATGGCTCACATAAACACCATTATCCCAGAAACCCTAGACCCACTCCAATTCGCATACCGCCCCAACAGATCCACAAATGACGCAATTTCAATTGGAACAACTATGTGAAAATGCTGTTTGTTGACTGCAGTTCAGCGTTCAACACCATAGTGCCCACAAAGCTCATCACTAAGCTAAGGACCCTGGGACTAAACACCTCCTTCTGCAACTGGATCCTGGGCTTCCTGATGGGCCGCCCCCAGGTGGTAAGGGTAGGCAACAGCACATCTTCCATGCTGATCCTCAACACTGGGGCCCCTCAGTGGTGTGTGCTTAGTCCCCTCCTATACTCTCTGTTCACCCATGACTACGTGGCCAGCAACACCATCATTAAGTTTGCTGATGACACAACAGTGATAGGCCTTATCCACGACAACAATGAGACAGCCTATAGTGAGGAGGTCAGAGACCTGGCAGTGTGGTGCCAGGACAACAACCTCTCCCTCAATGTGAGGATGGAAAATCAACCTCTCCCTCAACAGGAAAAGGATGGCCGAACGGGACGCCAATAATAATATCTACTTGGCTGTAGATGGGGTGGGTCGAGAGATTCAAGTTCCTTGTTGTCCACATCACCAACAAACTATGATGGTCCAAACATACCAAGACAGTTGTGAAGAGGGCAAGACAACAGCTTTTCCCCCTCAGGAGACTGAATATATTTGGCATGGGTTCCCAGATCCTCAAAAAGTTCTACAGCTGCACGATCGAGAGCATCCTGACCGGTTGCATCACTGCCTGGTATGGCAACTGCTCGGCATCCGACCGTAAGGTGCTACAGGGGGTAGTGCGTACGGCCCAGTACATCACTGGGGCCAAGCTTCCTGCCATCCAGGACCTATATACTAGGCGGTGTCAGAGGAAGGCCCAAAAAATTGTCAAAGACTCCAGTCACCAAAGTCATAGACTGTTCTCTCTGTTACCGCATGGTAAGCAGAGTGCCAAGTCTAGGTCCAAAAGGCTCCTTAACAGCTTCTACCCCCAAGCCATAAGACTGCTGAACAATGAATCAAGTGGCCACCTGGACTATTTGTATTGACACCCTTACCTATATGTACAAAATATCTTGACTAACCTGTACCTCCGCACATTGACTCGGTTTATTTTGTCAATATTTTCTTAACTTTATTTCTTAAACTGCATTGTTGGTTAAGGGCTTGTAAGTAACCATTTCACTGTAAGGTCTACACCTGTTGTATTCGGCGCATGTGACAAATACAATTTGATTTGATTTGATTTTACAGTACGATCACATAGAGAGATATTGCTATTGTTATTTAGCAGATGCTCTTACCCCCCCCCCCCCCCCGACTTACTTCATCTTCACAACTCTATACTCTATACAACTATACAACTCTATAGAGACACGTCTTCAAAAGTGTACTATTTTTCAATTTCTGGGAATGGTGCCGTTTGTGCACAAAGCCTCTCCCTGCAGGATGCAGCTGTTTGTACCTGGCTCCAATGCTGGTTGTCAGGTACAGCCAGATGAGTGCCAGGTACATATGCCAGGTCCCAAGCTGGGCAGCGGCAACATCTCCAAGTGCTCATAAGCCAACAGTTACCCGGCAACGCTCTTGTCATGCTGCTCTCTCTCTCCCTCTCTCTCGCTCTCTCTCTCTCTGAGAGGTGTGCTCTCCCTCTGTCTTTGTCTGTCTCTCTTATCCCTCCCTCCCTCCCTCCCTCCCTCCCTCCCTCCCTCCCTCCCTCCCTCCCTCCCTCCCTCCCTCCCTCCCTCCCTCCCTCCCTCCCTCCCTCCATCCCTCCCTCCCTCATCCTTTTCTCCCCCGCTTTCTCTCTCTCTCTCTCTCTCTCTCTCTCTCTCTCTCTCTCTCTCTCTCTCTCTCTCTCTCTCTCTCTCGCCCTCCCTCGCTGGGCCTCAAGCGGTCTCAGCTGAAGGATGTGTTTTTTCGATACACTACATTTCACTGCGCTGAGCAAGCCTCCTGTGGCCCTGACTCATGCCCTGTGCTTATCTCTCCACTTGTCCTGGGTAGCCTTGTACCTACACTGTCTGTCGTCAAGGAATTCAGTGGAGGGGCAATGTCTCCTGTCGTACGTGTGAAAATCGATACAAAGTGGCTGAAAGCTTTGCTGTTGTACAGGGGATACTAGTTTAGTAGAGCCTTTCGGCCATTTTATCTGCCCTGTCTTGAAGCTGCTGAGACATAGCTTAGTAGATTTTAGATGGCTTCGCTAATGGATTCAAAGACTAAAGAGCACCTTGAAACGTCAGGTGTCCGTTTATTTTAAGATTACTTTTAAAATGTATCTTTCTCTGGACATATAAAGCCATGAAAGGCCATGAAAACTTTCTGTAAACTTTCTTTAAGATCAATACAAACTGTATGTCAATGTTTTTTCAAAAACAAGTCCAGAGGATGTATTTTCAATTCAGCAGTATCTAGTAGAGATCTGGGTGGTGGAGACAACCGAACCGGCAGACAGATCAACAGATTGCAAGACGGACAAATACCTTTTGAAAATGTTACGACGGTATTCTGAGCAAAGATAGTTCACTCAATATGAGTTCTGCTATCAAAGAGTTTTGTCAAGCTTTGAGATGAGAGGGAATGAAAGCGAATCAGCCTAGGGCTTGATATTCAGTAAACATGAGTTGGACTTAGTTCTACAGTAGTGGTAGTAGTAGTAGTTGGACTTAGTTCTACAGTAGTAGTAGTAGTAGTAGTTGGACTTAGTTCTACAGTAGTAGTAGTAGTAGTAGTTGGACTTAGTTCTACAGTAGTAGTAGTAGTAGTAGTTGGACTTAGTCTTACAGTAGTGGTAGTAGTAGTAGTAGTAGTTGGACTTAGTTCTACAGTAGTGGTAGTAGTAGTAGTTGGACTTAGTTCTACAGTAGTAGTAGTAGTAGTAGTTGGACTTAGTTCTACAGTAGTAGTAGTAGTAGTAGTAGTTGGACTTAGTTCTACAGTAGTAGTAGTAGTAGTAGTTGGACACTTAGTTCTACAGTAGTAGTAGTAGTAGTAGTTGGACTTAGTTCTACAGTAGTAGTAGCAGTAGTATTTGGACTTAGTTCTACAGTAGTAGTAGTAGTAGTAGTTGGACTTAGTTCTACAGTAGTAGTAGTAGTAGTAGTAGTTGGACTTAGTTCTACAGTAGTAGTAGTAGTAGTAGTTGGACTTAGTTCTACAGTAGTAGTAGTAGTAGTAGTAGTTGGACTTAGTTCTACAGTAGTAGTAGTAGTAGTAGTTAGACTTAGTTCTACAGTAGTAGTAGTAGTAGTAGTAGTTGGACTTAGTTCTACAGTAGTAGTAGTAGTAGTAGTTGGACTTAGTCTTACAGTAGTGGTAGTAGTAGTAGTAGTAGTTGGACTTAGTTCTACAGTAGTGGTAGTAGTAGTAGTTGGACTTAGTTCTACAGTAGTAGTAGTAGTAGTAGTTGGACTTAGTTCTACAGTAGTAGTAGTAGTAGTAGTAGTTGGACTTAGTTCTACAGTAGTAGTAGTAGTAGTAGTTGGACTTAGTTCTACAGTAGTAGTAGTAGTAGTAGTTGGACTTAGTTCTACAGTAGTAGTAGTAGTAGTAGTTGGACTTAGTTCTACAGTAGTAGTAGTAGTAGTAGTTGGACTTAGTCTTACAGTAGTGGTAGTAGTAGTAGTAGTAGTTGGACTTAGTTCTACAGTAGTGGTAGTAGTAGTAGTTGGACTTAGTTCTACAGTAGTAGTAGTAGTAGTAGTTGGACTTAGTTCTACAGTAGTAGTAGTAGTAGTAGTAGTTGGACTTAGTTCTACAGTAGTAGTAGTAGTAGTAGTTGGACACTTAGTTCTACAGTAGTAGTAGTAGTAGTAGTTGGACTTAGTTCTACAGTAGTAGTAGCAGTAGTATTTGGACTTAGTTCTACAGTAGTAGTAGTAGTAGTAGTTGGACTTAGTTCTACAGTAGTAGTAGTAGTAGTAGTAGTTGGACTTAGTTCTACAGTAGTAGTAGTAGTAGTAGTTGGACTTAGTTCTACAGTAGTAGTAGTAGTAGTAGTTGGACTTAGTTCTACAGTAGTAGTAGTAGTAGTAGTTAGACTTAGTTCTACAGTAGTAGTAGTAGTAGTAGTTGGACTTAGTTCTACAGTAGTGGTAGTAGTAGTAGTTGGACTTAGTTCTACAGTAGTAGTAGTAGTAGTAGTTGGACTTAGTTCTACAGTAGTAGTAGTAGTAGTAGTTGGACTTAGTTCTACAGTAGTAGTAGTAGTAGTATTTGGACTTAGTTTTACAGTAGTAGTAGTAGTAGTAGTTGGACTTAGTCTTACAGTAGTGGTAGTAGTAGTAGTAGTAGTTGGACTTAGTTCTACAGTAGTGGTAGTAGTAGTAGTTGGACTTAGTTCTACAGTAGTAGTAGTAGTAGTAGTTGGACTTAGTTCTACAGTAGTAGTAGTAGTAGTAGTTGGACTTAGTTCTACAGTAGTAGTAGTAGTAGTAGTTGGACTTAGTTCTACAGTAGTAGTAGTAGTAGTAGTTGGACTTAGTTCTACAGTAGTAGTAGTAGTAGTAGTTGGACTTAGTTCTACAGTAGTAGTAGTAGTAGTAGTTGGACTTAGTCTTACAGTAGTGGTAGTAGTAGTAGTAGTAGTTGGACTTAGTTCTACAGTAGTGGTAGTAGTAGTAGTTGGACTTAGTTCTACAGTAGTAGTAGTAGTAGTAGTTGGACTTAGTTCTACAGTAGTAGTAGTAGTAGTAGTAGTTGGACTTAGTTCTACAGTAGTAGTAGTAGTAGTAGTAGTTGGACTTAGTTCTACAGTAGTAGTAGTAGTAGTAGTTGGACTTAGTTCTACAGTAGTAGTAGTAGTAGTAGTTGGACTTAGTTCTACAGTAGTAGTAGTAGTAGTAGTTGGACTTAGTCTTACAGTAGTGGTAGTAGTAGTAGTAGTAGTTGGACTTAGTTCTACAGTAGTGGTAGTAGTAGTAGTTGGACTTAGTTCTACAGTAGTAGTAGTAGTAGTAGTTGGACTTAGTTCTACAGTAGTAGTAGTAGTAGTAGTAGTTGGACTTAGTTCTACAGTAGTAGTAGTAGTAGTAGTTGGACACTTAGTTCTACAGTAGTAGTAGTAGTAGTAGTTGGACTTAGTTCTACAGTAGTAGTAGCAGTAGTATTTGGACTTAGTTCTACAGTAGTAGTAGTAGTAGTAGTTGGACTTAGTTCTACAGTAGTAGTAGTAGTAGTAGTAGTTGGACTTAGTTCTACAGTAGTAGTAGTAGTAGTAGTTGGACTTAGTTCTACAGTAGTAGTAGTAGTAGTAGTTGGACTTAGTTCTACAGTAGTAGTAGTAGTAGTAGTTAGACTTAGTTCTACAGTAGTAGTAGTAGTAGTAGTTGGACTTAGTTCTACAGTAGTGGTAGTAGTAGTAGTTGGACTTAGTTCTACAGTAGTAGTAGTAGTAGTAGTTGGACTTAGTTCTACAGTAGTAGTAGTAGTAGTAGTTGGACTTAGTTCTACAGTAGTAGTAGTAGTAGTATTTGGACTTAGTTCTACAGTAGTAGTAGTAGTAGTAGTTGGACTTAGTCTTACAGTAGTGGTAGTAGTAGTAGTAGTAGTTGGACTTAGTTCTACAGTAGTGGTAGTAGTAGTAGTTGGACTTAGTTCTACAGTAGTAGTAGTAGTAGTAGTTGGACTTAGTTCTACGGTAGTGGTAGTAGTAGTAGTAGTTGGACTTAGTTCTACAGTAGTAGTAGTAGTAGTAGTTGGACTTAGTTCTACAGTAGTAGTAGTAGTAGTAGTTGGACTTAGTTCTACAGTAGTAGTAGTAGTAGTATTTGGACTTAGTTCTACAGTAGTAGTAGTAGTAGTAGTAGTTGGACTTAGTTCTACAGTAGTAGTAGTAGTAGTAGTAGTTGGACTTAGTTCTACAGTAGTAGTAGTAGTAGTAGTAGTTGGACTTAGTTCTACAGTAGTAGTAGTAGTAGTAGTTGGACTTAGTTCTACAGTAGTAGTAGTAGTAGTAGTTGGACTTAGTTCTACAGTAGTAGTAGTAGTAGTATTTGGACTTAGTTCTACAGTAGTAGTAGTAGTAGTAGTAGTTGGACTTAGTTCTACAGTAGTAGTAGTAGTAGTAGTAGTTGGACTTAGTTCTACAGTAGTAGTAGTAGTAGTAGTAGTTGGACTTAGTTCTACAGTAGTAGTAGTAGTAGTAGTTGGACTTAGTTCTACAGTAGTAGTAGTAGTAGTAGTTAGACTTAGTTCTACAGTAGTAGTAGTAGTAGTAGTTGGACTTAGTTCTACAGTAGTAGTAGTAGTAGTAGTTGGACTTAGTCCTATGGTAGTAGTAGTAGTAGTAGTTGGACTTAGTCTTACAGTAGTGGTAGCAGTAGTAGTTGGACTTAGTTCTACAGTAGTGGTAGCAGTAGTAGTTGGACTTAGTTCTACAGTAGTAGTAGTAGTAGTAGTTGGACTTAGTCTTACAGTAGTGGTAGTAGTAGTAGTAGTAGTTAGACTTAGTTCTACAGTAGTGGTAGCAGTAGTAGTTGGACTTAGTTCTACAGTAGTAGTAGTAGTAGTAGTTGGACTTAGTTCTACAGTAGTAGTAGTAGTAGTAGTTGGACTTAGTCTTACAGTAGTTGTAGTAGTAGTAGTAGTAGTTGGACTTAGTTCTACAGTAGTAGTAGTAGTAGTAGTAGTAGTTGGACTTAGTTCTACAGTAGTAGTAGTAGTAGTAGTAGTTGGACTTAGTTCTACAGTAGTAGTAGTAGTAGTAGTTGGACTTAGTTCTACAGTAGTAGTAGTAGTAGTAGTAGTTGGACTTAGTTCTACAGTAGTAGTAGTAGTAGTAGTAGTTGGACTTAGTTCTACAGTAGTAGTAGTAGTAGTAGTAGTTGGACTTAGTCTTACAGTAGTGGTAGTAGTAGTAGTAGTAGTTGGACTTAGTTCTACAGTAGTAGTAGTAGTAGTAGTTGGACTTAGTTCTACAGTAGTAGTAGTAGTAGTAGTTAGACTTAGTTCTACAGTAGTAGTAGTAGTAGTAGTTGGACTTAGTTCTACAGTAGTGGTAGTAGTAGTAGTTGGACTTAGTTCTACAGTAGTAGTAGTAGTAGTAGTTGGACTTAGTTCTACAGTAGTAGTAGTAGTTGGACTTAGTTCTACAGTAGTAGTAGTAGTAGTATTTGGACTTAGTTCTACAGTAGTAGTAGTAGTAGTAGTTGGACTTAGTCTTACAGTAGTGGTAGTAGTAGTAGTAGTAGTTGGACTTAGTTCTACAGTAGTGGTAGTAGTAGTAGTTGGACTTAGTTCTACAGTAGTAGTAGTAGTAGTAGTTGGACTTAGTTCTACGGTAGTGGTAGTAGTAGTAGTATTTGGACTTAGTTCTACAGTAGTAGTAGTAGTAGTAGTTGGACTTAGTTCTACAGTAGTAGTAGTAGTAGTAGTAGTTGGACTTAGTTCTACAGTAGTAGTAGTAGTAGTAGTAGTTGGACTTAGTTCTACAGTAGTAGTAGTAGTAGTAGTTGGACTTAGTTCTACAGTAGTAGTAGTAGTAGTAGTTAGACTTAGTTCTACAGTAGTAGTAGTAGTAGTATTTGGACTTAGTTCTACAGTAGTAGTAGTAGTAGTAGTAGTTGGACTTAGTTCTACAGTAGTGTTAGTAGTAGTAGTAGTTGGACTTAGTTCTACAGTAGTAGTAGTAGTAGTAGTAGTAGTTGGACTTAGTTCTACAGTAGTAGTAGTAGTAGTAGTTGGACTTAGTTCTACAGTAGTAGTAGTAGTAGTAGTTAGACTTAGTTCTACAGTAGTAGTAGTAGTAGTAGTTGGACTTAGTTCTACAGTAGTAGTAGTAGTAGTAGTTGGACTTAGTCCTATGGTAGTAGTAGTAGTAGTAGTTGGACTTAGTCTTACAGTAGTGGTAGCAGTAGTAGTTGGACTTAGTTCTACAGTAGTGGTAGCAGTAGTAGTTGGACTTAGTTCTACAGTAGTAGTAGTAGTAGTAGTTGGACTTAGTCTTACAGTAGTGGTAGTAGTAGTAGTAGTAGTTAGACTTAGTTCTACAGTAGTGGTAGCAGTAGTAGTTGGACTTAGTTCTACAGTAGTAGTAGTAGTAGTAGTTGGACTTAGTTCTACAGTAGTAGTAGTAGTAGTAGTTGGACTTAGTCTTACAGTAGTTGTAGTAGTAGTAGTAGTAGTTGGACTTAGTTCTACAGTAGTAGTAGTAGTAGTAGTAGTAGTTGGACTTAGTTCTACAGTAGTAGTAGTAGTAGTAGTAGTTGGACTTAGTTCTACAGTAGTAGTAGTAGTAGTAGTTGGACTTAGTTCTACAGTAGTAGTAGTAGTAGTAGTAGTTGGACTTAGTTCTACAGTAGTAGTAGTAGTAGTAGTAGTTGGACTTAGTTCTACAGTAGTAGTAGTAGTAGTAGTTGGACTTAGTCTTACAGTAGTGGTAGTAGTAGTAGTAGTAGTTGGACTTAGTTCTACAGTAGTAGTAGTAGTAGTAGTTGGACTTAGTTCTACAGTAGTAGTAGTAGTAGTAGTTAGACTTAGTTCTACAGTAGTAGTAGTAGTAGTAGTTGGACTTAGTTCTACAGTAGTGGTAGTAGTAGTAGTTGGACTTAGTTCTACAGTAGTAGTAGTAGTAGTAGTTGGACTTAGTTCTACAGTAGTAGTAGTAGTTGGACTTAGTTCTACAGTAGTAGTAGTAGTAGTATTTGGACTTAGTTCTACAGTAGTAGTAGTAGTAGTAGTTGGACTTAGTCTTACAGTAGTGGTAGTAGTAGTAGTAGTAGTTGGACTTAGTTCTACAGTAGTGGTAGTAGTAGTAGTTGGACTTAGTTCTACAGTAGTAGTAGTAGTAGTAGTTGGACTTAGTTCTACGGTAGTGGTAGTAGTAGTAGTAGTTGGACTTAGTTCTACAGTAGTAGTATTAGTAGTAGTTGGACTTAGTTCTACAGTAGTAGTAGTAGTAGTAGTTGGACTTAGTTCTACAGTAGTAGTAGTAGTAGTATTTGGACTTAGTTCTACAGTAGTAGTAGTAGTAGTAGTTGGACTTAGTTCTACAGTAGTAGTAGTAGTAGTAGTAGTTGGACTTAGTTCTACAGTAGTAGTAGTAGTAGTAGTAGTTGGACTTAGTTCTACAGTAGTAGTAGTAGTAGTAGTTGGACTTAGTTCTACAGTAGTAGTAGTAGTAGTAGTTAGACTTAGTTCTACAGTAGTAGTAGTAGTAGTAGTTGGACTTAGTTCTACAGTAGTAGTAGTAGTAGTAGTTGGACTTAGTTCTACAGTAGTAGTAGTAGTAGTAGTTGGACTTAGTTCTACAGTAGTAGTAGTAGTAGTAGTTGGACTTAGTCCTATGGTAGTAGTAGTAGTAGTAGTTGGACTTAGTCTTACAGTAGTGGTAGTAGTAGTAGTAGTAGTTGGACTTAGTTCTACAGTAGTAGTAGTAGTAGTAGTAGTTGGACTTAGTTCTACAGTAGTAGTAGTAGTAGTAGTTGGACTTAGTTCTACAGTAGTAGTAGTAGTAGTAGTAGTTGGACTTAGTTCTACAGTAGTAGTAGTAGTAGTAGTAGTTGGACTTAGTTCTACAGTAGTAGTAGTAGTAGTAGTTGGACTTAGTCTTACAGTAGTGGTAGCAGTAGTAGTTGGACTTAGTTCTACAGTAGTGGTAGCAGTAGTAGTTGGACTTAGTTCTACAGTAGTAGTAGTAGTAGTAGTTGGACTTAGTTCTACAGTAGTAGTAGTAGTAGTAGTTGGACTTAGTCTTACAGTAGTGGTAGCAGTAGTAGTTGGACTTAGTTCTACAGTAGTAGTAGTAGTAGTAGTTGGACTTAGTTCTACAGTAGTAGTAGTAGTAGTAGTTGGACTTAGTCTTACAGTAGTGGTAGTAGTAGTAGTAGTAGTAGTAGTTAGACTTAGTTCTACAGTAGTGGTAGCAGTAGTAGTTGGACTTAGTTCTACAGTAGTAGTAGTAGTAGTAGTTGGACTTAGTTCTACAGTAGTAGTAGTAGTAGTAGTTGGACTTAGTCTTACAGTAGTGGTAGTAGTAGTAGTAGTAGTTGGACTTAGTTCTACAGTAGTAGTAGTAGTAGTAGTAGTAGTTGGACTTAGTTCTACAGTAGTAGTAGTAGTAGTAGTAGTTGGACTTAGTTCTACAGTAGTAGTAGTAGTAGTAGTTGGACTTAGTTCTACAGTAGTAGTAGTAGTAGTAGTAGTTGGACTTAGTTCTACAGTAGTAGTAGTAGTAGTAGTAGTTGGACTTAGTTCTACAGTAGTAGTAGTAGTAGTAGTTGGACTTAGTCTTACAGTAGTGGTAGCAGTAGTAGTTGGACTTAGTTCTACAGTAGTAGTAGTAGTAGTAGTTGGACTTAGTTCTACAGTAGTAGTAGTAGTAGTAGTTGGACTTAGTCTTACAGTAGTGGTAGTAGTAGTAGTAGTAGTTGGACTTAGTTCTACAGTAGTGGTAGCAGTAGTAGTTGGACTTAGTTCTACAGTAGTAGTAGTAGTAGTAGTTGGACTTAGTTCTACAGTAGTAGTAGTAGTAGTAGTTGGACTTAGTTCTACAGTAGTGGTAGTAGTAGTAGTAGTAGTTGGACTTAGTTCTACAGTAGTAGTAGTAGTAGTAGTAGTTGGACTTAGTTCTACAGTAGTAGTAGTAGTAGTAGTTGGACTTAGTCTTACAGTAGTAGTAGTAGTAGTAGTTGGACTTAGTTCTACAGTAGTGGTAGTAGTAGTAGTAGTAGTAGTTGGACTTAGTTCTACAGTAGTAGTCGTAGTAGTAGTTGGACTTAGTTCTACAGTAGTGGTAGTAGTAGTAGTAGTAGTTGGACTTAGTTCTACAGTAGTAGCAGTAGTAGTAGTAGTTGGACTTAGTTCTACAGTAGTAGTAGTAGTAGTAGTTGGACTTAGTTCTACAGTAGTAGTAGTAGTAGTAGTAGTTGGACTTAGTTCTACAGTAGTAGTAGTAGTAGTAGTAGTAGTTGGACTTAGTTCTACAGTAGTAGTAGTAGTAGTAGTTGGACTTAGTTCTACAGTAGTAGTAGTAGTAGTAGTTGGACTTAGTTCTACAGTAGTGGTAGTAGTAGTAGTAGTAGTAGTTGGACTTAGTTCTACAGTAGTAGTAGTAGTAGTAGTAGTTGGACTTAGTTCTACAGTAGTAGTAGTAGTAGTAGTTGGACTTAGTCTTACAGTAGTAGTAGTAGTAGTAGTTGGACTTAGTTCTACAGTAGTGGTAGTAGTAGTAGTAGTAGTAGTTGGACTTAGTTCTACAGTAGTAGTCGTAGTAGTAGTTGGACTTAGTTCTACAGTAGTGGTAGTAGTAGTAGTAGTAGTTGGACTTAGTTCTACAGTAGTAGCAGTAGTAGTAGTAGTTGGACTTAGTTCTACAGTAGTAGTAGTAGTAGTAGTTGGACTTAGTTCTACAGTAGTAGTAGTAGTAGTAGTAGTTGGACTTAGTTCTACAGTAGTAGTAGTAGTAGTAGTAGTAGTTGGACTTAGTCTTACAGTAGTGGTAGTAGTAGTAGTAGTAGTTGGACTTAGTCCTATGGTAGTGGTGTAGTAGTAGTAGTAGTTGGACTTAGTCCTATGGTAGTGGTGTAGTAGTAGTGGTTTGACTTAGTTCTACAGTAGTAGTAGTAGTAGTAGTTGGACTTAGTTCTACAGTAGTAGTAGTAGTAGTAGTTGGACTTAGTCTTACAGTAGTGGTAGTAGTAGTAGTAGTAGTAGTAGTTAGACTTAGTTCTACAGTAGTGGTAGCAGTAGTAGTTGGACTTAGTTCTACAGTAGTAGTAGTAGTAGTAGTTGGACTTAGTTCTACAGTAGTAGTAGTAGTAGTAGTTGGACTTAGTCTTACAGTAGTGGTAGTAGTAGTAGTAGTAGTTGGACTTAGTTCTACAGTAGTAGTAGTAGTAGTAGTAGTAGTTGGACTTAGTTCTACAGTAGTAGTAGTAGTAGTAGTAGTTGGACTTAGTTCTACAGTAGTAGTAGTAGTAGTAGTTGGACTTAGTTCTACAGTAGTAGTAGTAGTAGTAGTAGTTGGACTTAGTTCTACAGTAGTAGTAGTAGTAGTAGTAGTTGGACTTAGTTCTACAGTAGTAGTAGTAGTAGTAGTTGGACTTAGTCTTACAGTAGTGGTAGCAGTAGTAGTTGGACTTAGTTCTACAGTAGTAGTAGTAGTAGTAGTTGGACTTAGTTCTACAGTAGTAGTAGTAGTAGTAGTTGGACTTAGTCTTACAGTAGTGGTAGTAGTAGTAGTAGTAGTTGGACTTAGTTCTACAGTAGTGGTAGCAGTAGTAGTTGGACTTAGTTCTACAGTAGTAGTAGTAGTAGTAGTTGGACTTAGTTCTACAGTAGTAGTAGTAGTAGTAGTTGGACTTAGTTCTACAGTAGTGGTAGTAGTAGTAGTAGTAGTTGGACTTAGTTCTACAGTAGTAGTAGTAGTAGTAGTAGTTGGACTTAGTTCTACAGTAGTAGTAGTAGTAGTAGTTGGACTTAGTCTTACAGTAGTAGTAGTAGTAGTAGTTGGACTTAGTTCTACAGTAGTGGTAGTAGTAGTAGTAGTAGTAGTTGGACTTAGTTCTACAGTAGTAGTCGTAGTAGTAGTTGGACTTAGTTCTACAGTAGTGGTAGTAGTAGTAGTAGTAGTTGGACTTAGTTCTACAGTAGTAGCAGTAGTAGTAGTAGTTGGACTTAGTTCTACAGTAGTAGTAGTAGTAGTAGTTGGACTTAGTTCTACAGTAGTAGTAGTAGTAGTAGTAGTTGGACTTAGTTCTACAGTAGTAGTAGTAGTAGTAGTAGTAGTTGGACTTAGTTCTACAGTAGTAGTAGTAGTAGTAGTTGGACTTAGTTCTACAGTAGTAGTAGTAGTAGTAGTTGGACTTAGTTCTACAGTAGTGGTAGTAGTAGTAGTAGTAGTAGTTGGACTTAGTTCTACAGTAGTAGTAGTAGTAGTAGTAGTTGGACTTAGTTCTACAGTAGTAGTAGTAGTAGTAGTTGGACTTAGTCTTACAGTAGTAGTAGTAGTAGTAGTTGGACTTAGTTCTACAGTAGTGGTAGTAGTAGTAGTAGTAGTAGTTGGACTTAGTTCTACAGTAGTAGTCGTAGTAGTAGTTGGACTTAGTTCTACAGTAGTGGTAGTAGTAGTAGTAGTAGTTGGACTTAGTTCTACAGTAGTAGCAGTAGTAGTAGTAGTTGGACTTAGTTCTACAGTAGTAGTAGTAGTAGTAGTTGGACTTAGTTCTACAGTAGTAGTAGTAGTAGTAGTAGTTGGACTTAGTTCTACAGTAGTAGTAGTAGTAGTAGTAGTAGTTGGACTTAGTCTTACAGTAGTGGTAGTAGTAGTAGTAGTAGTTGGACTTAGTCCTATGGTAGTGGTGTAGTAGTAGTAGTAGTTGGACTTAGTCCTATGGTAGTGGTGTAGTAGTAGTGGTTTGACTTAGTTCTACTGTAGTGTGTCTCCAGTGTTTATTCACACACTAACAGTGACAGAAAACCTCTTTACTCTTTTTTGACACTATTTTCTCAGCTTCCATCTTTGGTAATGCCATTCTAAATCTCTTTCGAACTAAAGCAGGTTTTTTGTTGGTGTTGTTTGAAAGCATGTCCCAATTAACTCTCCTTCCTCCCAAAATGAGCACTTTTTCACTTCCCTTTACTGATCTGAAAGTAAATGACTGGTTTAAAAAGTATGGAAACTCCCATAGCCCTTTCCGCCGCTAATCCAGTACTTTGAGATTTTAGTAGTAGTGGACGAGTGTACACTTTAGAGAAAGTACATATTATTGGGACACACACCAGTCTGTACTGAATAATAAGCTAATATTTTAAGTGGCCATCTTTAATATTTTACCGTGCTGGGAGCAGTGTCCTGTCCTATGTGGGTTGAGGCTTGACAATAGCACCGATCTCCCCTGGCTGCCATTTGAAATACTGCATGGAGATTGTGGAACCACGAGCAGCCATCCCAGTCTATCTAACACAGACCAGGTCCTCACTAAAACACGCACGCACACACACGCACGCACACGCACACGCACACGCACACACACACACACACACACACACACACACACACACACACACACACACACACACACACACACACACACACACACACACACAGTCTTGTACAGCTAACCTTGTGGGGACATACAATTCAGTCCCATTCAAAATCCTATTTTCCCTAACCCCTAACCCCTAACCCTAAACCTAACCCTAATCCTAACCCGTACTCTTACCCTAACCCTAACCCTAACCTTAACCCTTACCCTAACCCTAACCCTAACCCAAAAACCTAAACTGTATCCTAACCATAAACCTAACCCTAGCTCCTAACCCTAACCCTGCAACTAACCCTAGCTCCTAACCTTAATATTTAACTTAATTCTAACCCTAACACTAATTCTAACCTAACCCTAAACCCCCTAGAAATAGCATTTGACCTTGTGGGGACTAACAAAATGTCCCCAGCTGGTCAACTGTTTGTTCGTTTACTATTCTTGTAGGGACTTCTGGTCCCCACAAGAATTGTTAAACACGTCCACACATATTGTACACACACACACACACACACACACACACACACACACACACACACACACACACACACACACACACACACACACACACACACACACACACACACACACACACACACACACACACACACACACACACACACACACACACACACACACACTGCTATTGCATGAGCAGTGCCAGAACAAGCGGAGCTGTTCTCTAGATCACGTTGAAGTGCTGATTGAAATGAAAATCTCTTGTTGGTGAGTGGAACCCTGGTGAAATCCATGCTCAATCAGCCAAAGTAGCTTCAAGTGGGATACTAAATTGCATTCTTAATAGGGCATACACATGCCAAAAGAGAATCCTTAACAATCCCTGAGACTGATACACATGCCAAAAGAGAACAAAAAGAGACCTACAAGCAGTTGTTCCAACAACAAGAAAATAGTTTCAAGTGATCCAAATAAAAGAATGGACTACATGACCAGAGAGGTCCAGGACCTGAAGAACAGTTTGCAGTTCTCCCAGGGTCAGCTCGATCAGTTGAAACAGGAGAATGGCAAGATGACAGCAATCTGTAAGTCATTGAGAGAGGACATCAGTTCTGTGCGTGAATCCATGATAACAATGACAGATAAATCGGACTCGAGGGACAATCAAGGCGGAACAACATAGTTGTGGACGGAATTGCAGAATCTCCACATGAGACCTGGACGGTGTCTGAGGACAAAGTGAGGGAAAAGATCTCTGAGAAATTGAAGATGGACCACAGGAAGATTGAGGTGGAGTGCGACCACAGGACTGGAAAACCCACCACCTGCCCAGGTGATAGGCCCAGGCCAATAGTGGTCAACAGTGAAGAGGCGACTCCGGGATGCTGGCCTTCCAGGCAGAGTTCCTCTGTCCGGTGTCTGTTCTTTTGACCATTTTAATTCTTTTATTTTTATTGGCCAGTCTGAGATATGGCTTTTTCTTTTCAACTCTGCCTAGAAGGCCAGCATCCAAGAATCGCCTCTTCACTGTTGACGTTGAGACTTGTGTTTTGCGGGTACTATTTAATGAACCTGCCAGTTGAGGACTTGTGAAGCATCTGTTTCTCAAACTAGACACTCTAGTTCTTGCTCAGTTGTGCACCGGGGTCTCCCACACCTCTTTCGATTCTGGTTAGAGACAGTTTGCGCTGTTCTGTGAAGGTAGTAGTACACAGCGTTGTACGAAATGTTCCGTTTCTTGGCAATTTCTTGCATGGAATAGCCTTCATTTCTCAGAACAAGAATAGACTGACGAGTTTCAGAAGAAAGGTCTTTGTTTCTGGCCATTTTGAGCCTGTAATCGAACCCACAAATGCTGATGCTCCAGATACTGAACTAGTCTAAAGAAGGCCAGTTTTATTGCTTCTTTAAATCAGGACAACAGTTTTCAGCTGTGCTAACATAATTACAAAAGGGTTTTCTAATGATCAATTAGCCTTTTAAAATTATAAACTTGGATTAGCTAACACAACGTGCCATTGGAACACAGGAGTGATGGTTGCTGATAATGGGCCTCTGTATGCCTATGTAGATATTCCATAAAGAATCTGCCGTTTCCAGCTACAATAGTCATTTACAACATTAACAATGTCTACAGTGTATTTCTGATCAATTTGATGTTATTTTAATGGACAAAAAATGTGCTCTTTTTTAAAAAACAAGGACATTTCTAAGTGACCCCAAACTTTTGATGGGTAGTGTATATTTATTTCTCTTGCTTTGTTTGCTCTTTTCTGTATTATGTCTATCTCTGATAAGCTACCCAGGAAAGGGCTGAAAATAGCCCATATTAATATATGTAGCCTTAGAAATAAGGTTCATGAAATCAATAACTTGTTAACATCAGATAATATTCATATATTAGCCATTTCTGAGACTCACTTAGATAATTTATTTGATGATACATCAGTAGCAGTACAAGGATATAACATCTATAGAAGAGACAGAAATTCTTATGGGGAAGGTGTTGCTGTATATATTCAGAGCCATATCCCTGTAATGCTTAGAGAAGATCTTATGTCAAGTGTTATTGAAGTGTTGTGGTTGCAGGTTCACTTGACATATCTAAAGCCTTTTCTTTTGGGGTGTTGTTATAGGCCACCAGGGGCTAACAGTCAGTATCTAAATAATTTGTGTGAAATGCTTGATAGTGTATGTGATGTAACCAGAGAGGTCTACTTTCTCGGGGACCAGAATATTGGCTGGTTTTCATCAAGCTGTCCGCTCAAGAAGAAGCTTCTCACTGTAACCAGTGCCTGTAATCTGGTTCAGGTTATTAATCATCCTACCAGGGTGTTTACAAACACTACAGGAACAAGATCATCCTCATGTATCGATCACATTTTTACTAATACTGTAGAACTTTGTTCTGAAGCTTTATCCGTACCCATTGGATGCAGTGATCGCAATATAGTGGCTATATCCAGGAAAGCCAAAGTTCCAACAGCTGGGTCTAAAATAGTGTATAAGAGATCATACAAAAGATTTTGCTGTGACTCTTATGTGGATGATTTAAAAAAAATAATCTTCGTCTGATGTGATTAATGAGGAGCATCCAGACGCTGCACTTAATGAATTTATGAAATTGCTTCTTCAAATGATTGATAAACATGCACCTGTTAAGAAACTGACTGTTAGAACTGTTAAGGCTCCATGGATTGATGAGGAATTGAAAAACTGTATGGTTGAAAGAGATGGGGCAAAAGGAGTGGCTAATAAGTCTGGCTGAACATTTGACTGGCTAACCTACTGCAAATTGAGAAATTATGTGACTAAACTCAACAACAAAAAAGAAGAAACTGTATTATGAAGCCAAGATCAATGATATAAAACAACTTTGGAGTACTTTAAATGAAATTATGGCGCGAAAGACAAATTCAACTCCATCTTTCATCGAATCAGATGGCTTTTTCATCACGAAACAATTTGATGTTGCCAATTATTTTTATGATTATTTAATTGGCAAAGTGGGCAAAATAAGGCAGGAAATGCCAACAGCGAACAGTGAGCAATTGTATTCATGCATAAAAAACAAATAATGAAAGAAAAGCATTGCACATTTGAGTTTTGTAAAGTTAGTGTGGGAGAGGTGGAAAAATTATTGTAATCGACCAATATGACAAACCTGGTATTGACAACTTAGATGGAAAGCTACTGAGGATGGTAGCTGACTCTATAGCCACTCCTATCTGTCAATTTTTTTATCTGAGCCTAGAGGAAAGTCTTCGTCCTCAGGCCTGGAGGGACCAAATACAATGCTGTTTGTCTGTAAGCAAATTAACAACAGACTTTCAGCATGCTTATAGAGAAGGGCACTGAACATGTACTGCACTGACACAAATGACTGATGATTGTTGAAAGAAATTGATAATAAGAAGATTGTAGGAGCTGTACTGTTAGATTTCAGTGCAGCCTTTGATATTATTGACCATAGCCTGTTGTTGAAAAAATATATGTGTTATGGCTTTCAACCTCTGCCATATCGTGGATTCAGAGCTATCTATCTAATAGAACTCAAAGGGTTTTCTTTAATGGAAGCTTATCTAATGTCAAACCAGGGCAGCTCTCTAGGCCCTCTACTCATTTATATTTTTACCAATGACCTGCCACTGGCATTAAACAAAGCATGTATGTCCATGTATGCTGATGATTCAAACATATACGCATCAGCAACCACAGCTAATGAAGTCACTGAAACCCTTAACAAAGAGTTGCAGTCTGTTTTGGAATGGGTGGCCAGTAATAAACTGGTTCTGAACATGCCAAAAGAGAATCCTTAACAATCCCTGAGATGTATACACATGCCAGAAGAGAATCCTTAACAATCCCTGAGACTTCTTTGCTAACTAGTTGGCTTTAAAATGATTTAAGACCTTAGCTTAGGAGACTGGCTTGTTCTCATCAGTTGTACCTGTGGTGCAGAGAGCGAGAGAGAATGTTTACTGTTCATTTGTATTGTTTATTTCACTTTTGTTTCTTATCTATTTCACTTGCTTTGTTTCCCATGCCAATAAAGGCCCTTACATTGAATTTGAATTGAGAGAGAAACAGTAATGAAGCGAAATAGCAAGAGAGAGGCAGACAGAGACCGACAGAGGTATAGACAATAGAGAGAGAGAGAGAGAGAGAGAGAGAGAAAGAGAAATAGGAGGGCCTACAGCAGCATCTAGATCTTCAGCACAGATTCTGTCAGACCTGGGCACTGACAGTGTAACGATCGTCGTAGGTGAATTAGACCAAGGTGCAGCGTGGTACGTGTTCATGCTTCAAGATTAAAACCGAACACCAAACAAAACAACAAAAGAACGTTATGTCTTGAAGGCTACACAGAGCTAACAAAAAACAACATCCCACAACCTAAGGTGGCAAAACAGGCTGCCTAAGTGTGGTTCCCAATCAGAGACAACGATAGACAGCTGTCCCTGATTGAGAACCATACCCGGCCAAAACATAGAAACACAAATCATAGAAATAAAGAACATAGAATGCCCACCCAAATCACACCCTGACCAAACCAAATAGAGACATAAAAAGGCTCTCTAAGGTCAGGGCATGACAGACAGTGAATCTCAGTAAGACAAAAATAATGGTGTTCCAAAAATGGTTCAGTTTCCAGGACCACAAATACAAATTCCATCCACACACCGTTGCCCTAGAGCACACAACAACTATACCTTCCTCGGCCTAAACCTAACTTCCACAAAGCTGTGAACCATCTGAGAGACAAGGCAAGAAGGGCCTTCTACGCTATCAAAAGGAACATCAATTCGACATCCCAATTAGGATCTGGCTAAAAATTATTGAATTAGTTATAGAACCCATTGACCTTTATGGTTGTGAGGTCTGGGGTCCGCTCACCAACCAAGAATTCACAAAATGGGACAACATCAAAGTGATACTCTACATGCAGAATTCTGCAAAAACATCCTCTGTGTAAACGTAAAAATCCAAATAATGCATGCAGAACAGAATTATCAAAATTCAACCACCTAAAAGGAAGTGATTCCCAAACTTTCCAAAACAAATCCAATTTTGATGAACTCCCATATCTATTTGGTAAAATACCACAGTGTGCCATCACAGCAGCAAGATGTGTGACCTGTTGCCACAAGAAAAGTGCAACCAGTGAAGAACAAACACCATTGTAAATACAACCCATATTTAAGTTGATTCATTTTCCCTTTTGTACATCATTATAACACTGTACATAATATGACATTTAAAATGATCTATTCCTTTGGAACTGTTGTGTGTGTAATGTTTACTGTTCATTTTTTATTGTTTATTTCACTTTTGTTTATTATCTATTTCACTTGCTATGGCAATGTAAACAGATGTTTCCCATGTCAATAAAGCCCATTGTATTGAATTGAATTGAGAAAGGGAGAGAGAGACAGTGAGTACACACCTGCCTACACCTGACCAGGGATTGGGGGCATGGGCTGGCAAGCAGCCCTCTGCGTCTGTCCCAGCCAGTCAGTGTGGGCGGCTGGGGGCCATTTAGTTCTGATTTGAGCCGAGTGGGGAGCCCACAGGGGCTGCCCATAATAGAGCTCCACCTGTGTGATAAATAATCTGTGACACACATGGGCTTTGACGAGAGACATGGCCACAGGCACCGTAACCTAGCGTAGCAGGCATAAAATAAATGCTTGAAACTAGATCCCCTACATACTGGTCTTGACGAGAAGGGAAAACAACTGTTGGGGAGGTTCTCTTCTGTACTGTTCAACCAATCCAGAAATGTGGAGGAGGAGTTAAGATGGAGTGTCGCCTTGTTAACGTCCAAAAGTGGAAGTGGTGTCACAGACTCTCTTTCCATTTCCCCTGAAAACTGGAACATCTGGTTGTTGGGGACTCATCAGAGGCTACAGGCACAGAGACACAACGTCCAGCCAGATAGGGCCCACAGAGGCACTGGCCCACAGAGACACAGGTCCACAGAGACACAGGCCCACAGAGACACTGGCCCACAGAGGCACTGGCCCACAGAGACACAGGTCCACAGAGACACAGGCCCACAGAGACACTGGCCCACAGAGACACAGGTCCACAGAGACACTGGCCCACAGAGACACAGGTCCACTGAGGCACTGGCCCACAGAGACACAGGTCCACAGAGACACAGGCCCACAGAGACACTGGCCCACAGAGACACAGGTCCACAGAGACACTGGTCCACAGAGACACAGGTCCACAGAGACACTGGCCCACAGAGACACGGGCCCACAGAGACACGGGCCCACAGAGACACGGGCCCACAGAGACACAGACCCACAGAGACACTGGCCCACAGAGACACTGGCCCACAGAGACACAGGTCCACAGAGACACTGGTCCACAGAGAAACAGGTCCACAGAGACACAGGTCCACAGAGACACTGGCCCACAGAGACACAGGTCCACTGAGACACAGGTCCACAGAGACACAGGTCCACAGAGACACAGGTCCACAGAGACACTGGCCCACAGAGACACAGGTCCACAGAGACACAGGCCTACAGAGAGACAGGTCCACAGAGAGACTGGCCCACAGAGACACAGGTCCACAGAGACACTGGCCCACAGAGACACTGGACCACAGAGACACAGGCCCACAGAAAAACAGGCCCACAGAGACACAGGCCCACAGGCCCACAGAGACACAGGCCCACAGGCCCACAGAGACACAGGCCCACAGAGACACAGGCCCACAGAGACACAGGCCCACAGAGACACTGGCCCACAGAGACACAGGTCCACAGAGACACTGGCCCACAGAGACACAGGCCCACAGAGACACTAACCACCACTGGATAAGATAGACTGTCTGGGGCAGACAGACAGACAAGCAGACAGACAGACAGAGACAGACAGGCAGACAGACAGACAGAGACAGACAGAGATACTGGTCGTCTGTCTGTTTGTCTGCCTGTCTATCTGTTTGTCTGCAGACAGAGATAGAACAGCTCTCAGTGATAGACTCAGCAGCAGGCTTACAGATCGGTTCTGGTTCATATCAAGCTATACTGTGACTATAGCACTTAAGATAACAAAGCCAGACAGTGGTTGGATACACTTTAAGAAAATATTATAATACGCTCAGAAATGCCTAGACTGTCATCAGTCACAAATAAACATCAGACATACAAAGAAATATGAAAAATGTCAATGCTGCTGTTATGTGAATCCACAAGGATGACTTATATAAAGGAGGATTTGATGTCATGATGTCATCCTCACAACAGATCCCCATGAGTTTGATCCTTATGGATGCCTTTTTGGAACACAAAAAAGTGTTCCAAAAAGGTTATTCGGCTGTCCCAATAGGTTAACCCTTTTGGGTTCCCTCTGTGGAAAGGGTTCTGCATAAAACCCCAAATATTTCTACCTGGAACCAAAAAGGTTCAATCTGGAGGCAAAAAAAGGTTCTTCAAAGGTTTATCCTATGGGGACAGCCAAAGTACTCTTTTAGATTCTAAATAGCACCTTTTATTTCTAAGAGTGTAGGAGGTGTTTTGTAAAGTCCAGAACAATTATTAGTCCACATGGAATGCACCCCATGAGAAATACATCGATGTCTGTTCCTCCTCCGTCTGTTCCTCCTCCGTCTGTTCCTCCTCCGTCTGTTCCTCCTCCGTCTGTTCCTCCTCCGTCTGTTCCTCCTCCGGCTGTTTCTCCTTCGGCTGTTCCTTCTCCATCTGTTCCTCCTCCGGCTGTTCCTCCTCCGTCTGTTCCTCCTCCGTCTGTTCCTCCTCCGTCTGTTCCTCCTCCGTCTGTTCCTCCTCCGTCTGTTCCTCCTTCGGCTGTTCCTCCTCCGTCTGTTCCTCCTCCGTCTGTTCCTCCTCCGTCTGTTCCTTCTCCGTCTGTTCCTCCTCCGGCTGTTCCTCCTCCGGCTGTTCCTCCTCCGTCTGTTCCTCCTCCGTCTGTTCCTCCTCCGGCTGTTCCTCCTCCGGCTGTTCCTCCTCCGGCTGTTCCTCCTCCGGCTGTTCCTCCTCCGGCTGTTCCTCCTCCGGCTGTTCCTCCTCCGTCTGTTCCTCCTCTAGCTGGCTGCTGAAATGTGTGGCTCTAAGTCAATGTGACACAGTAACACCCAACTGAACCTCTTTTATGAGCCGACAGTGCCAACTGGTTTTCCAATCGCTGTTAAAACACGCTCATTTTAAAGTAAGAACAATTTCAAGAAATGTTATGCAATTAGCTGTTTTAATAAGGAAAGTGTTTTATTTGCAATGACGGTGTTAATGGTTGTTTTACCTACCTTAGTTGAATGCACCGTCACTCTGGATAACAGCATCTGCTAAGTGTAAATTGTTCATTATAACAGACCCAGAACAGTAGCTGCCTTGGTCTCGTGTGCTCATCGTCGGACTTTCAGTAGATGTCCTTATAGCAATACAGTATCTTGTATCTTGTATCAAACAGCTGTCCCCTGGACGCATAGTGCCTAACTCCTTAACGTTTTTTTCAGAGAATATAAGCTATAAGCTACGTTTATATAAGGAATATAAGCTACGTTTATATAAGGAATATACTGTAAGCTACGTTTATATAAGGAATATAAGCTACGTTTATATAAGGAATATACTGTAAACTACGTTTATATAAGGAATATAAGCTACGTTTATATAAGGAATATAAGCTACGTTTATATAAGGACTATACTGTAAGCTACGTTTATATAAGGAATATAAGCTACGTTTATATAAGGAATATACTGTAAGCTACGTTTATATAAGGAATATAAGCTACGTTTATATAAGGAATATAAGCTACGTTTATATAAGGAATATAAACTATATTTTGCATCTCCTCAATCTACCCCCAGAAAACATTTAATATCTTTCCTGCTTACGTTGGAAGTTAAATTCCCTCATGAACATGTACCGCAGATCAAAGCAATGTAGCATAGGAGGTCTGTCTGGGTCATTGGAGCTAGCCGTCGCAGCAAGGATGTTGGCCAACATCCTATCTAAGCCCTTGAAAAGGTCCAATGGCGATGGACTTTTTTGTTAATTAACTTGTGTCTCTAACTTTCCTCGACTCGCTTTACTTTCTGAACTTTCTCCACTTTTTTAAAGAAGCAGCTCGCTAATAATGAAGGGGATAGAAGAAATAATTGACAGGACACAATCTTCCTGCTCATTTCACAAGGGAGGAGCAAGAACTGTACTGAGCTCCAACTGTCCTCACCACAGAATGAATAGTGTTAACGTCTACTGCACACGGCTCCATTTCACACTCCTACTAGCCCTCTACCCTCCCTCCCTCCCTTCTATCCCTACCTCTCCCTGCCTTCTCCTCTTCTGAACTGTCTTGCAGAGTTATCCATTTAAGCCTACAACCTAAACCAATTATTCACTATCCACAAATAGTAAGTTTTGTAAGATTTTTTACAGGGTGAAAACATTTGGCATCTGCTAGTGACAATAGCCAATGCCATCTGTCTTATAAAGCAGAAACCTGGTGATATAATATATTTAGGGCCCTGCGTTTTTGTTAATCATGTCACATGACCTTGATTTTAACCTTTATTTTAAGCCTTTCCAAAAATGAGAATTAGACCAAAAATGAAAGCAATTTGACAGTTTGATGAAAAAGCATTAAATTAAGGTTTCAAATCCAGGTCATGTGAGATGATTAACCAAATATATATATATAAATATATATATATATATTATATATTGTATGTTATCTGAAACCTTGTATGTGTAGGGCTGTGAATACTACATGTTTGTTTCCATGACAGTATCCGTAGAATAATCTAGGCTGTTTAAGACACTTTATCGAAAGCGACTTATAGTCATGCATGCATATATTTTTTGTATGGGTGTCCCCCTGCGGGACTCAAACCCACAATAATGGCGTTGCAGATACCATGCTCTACTAAATGAGGCACACAGGAATTTAAGACTTGTTGGTCAGACCATTGCCTCTTCATCCTACTGTATTATTCTTCATCCTACTGTATTATTCTTCATCCTACTGTATTATTCTTCATCCTACTGTATTATTCTTCATCCTACTGTATTATTCTTATTCTTATTATAAAATGATCTTGTTAATGGGATGTATACAGTATTACCGTGGATTTCGCTCTGCGCCTTTGCTGTGCTGTTTCACCAGGCGGGTCACTCCTGGGCAAATTGGACTGTTCTCGGGTGTGTTGTTTCACCAGGCGAGTCATTCCTGGGCAGATTGGACTGTTCTTGGGTGTATTGTTTCACCAGGCGGGTCATTCCTGGGCAGATTGGACTGTTCTCGGGTGTGTTGTTTCACCAGGCGAGTCATTCCTGGGCAGATTGGACTGTTCTTGGGTGTATTGTTTCACCAGGCGGGTCATTCCTGGGCAGATTGGACTGTTCTTGGGTGTGTTGTTTCACCAGGCGGGTCATTCCTGGGCAGATTGGACTGTTCTCGGGTGTGTTGTTTCACCAGGCGGGTCATTTTTGGGCAGATTGGACTGTTCTCGGGTGTGCTGTTTCACGAGGCGGGTCATTCCTGGGCAGAGTGGTCTCGGGTGGACCCTGGAGCAATGTCATTGGTGATGTACAGTAACAGTGGCACAACAATGACGTTATTGTAGAATGGTTGCCTCAGATCACACCTCATTGTGCCAAAGTTTCAGTGACTATCCCGTGTTCGTTACTTTGGTGTTGTTGTGGTCCCACTGCACCTGAGATAATTTGTGATGTGCTCATATATAATCATCCTGCTTTGTTTTCTGCTATTAGTATTCCTAACATTTTTATAATGCCTAAAAGTGTTAAAAAAATTGACACGCAAGCACACACAGACACACACACACACACACACACACACACACACACACACACACACACACACACACACACACACACACACACACACACACACACACACACACACACACACACACACACACACACACACACACACACACACACACACACACACAGCCCTCACCTTGGGCAGGAAATGGAAGGTAAAGTTAGTGCAGAGCATGTCTCCTCTCTTAATATTGTGAACAGATGGTAGTCATGCTACAGCCTGAGTAGCACAGTCACAGTGAAGACAACCCTGCTCAGAGGGAGCAGAACTGAACAGTCACAGTGAAGACAACCCTGCTCAGAGGGAGGAGAACAGAACAGCCACAGTGAAGACAACCCTGCTCAGAGGGAGCAGAACAGAACAGTCACAGTGAAGACAACCCTGCTCAGAGGGAGGAGAACAGAACAGCCACAGTGAAGACAACCCTGCTCAGAGGGAGCAGAACAGAACAGCCACAGTGAAGACAACCCTGCTCAGAGGGAGCAGAACAGAACAGCCACAGTGAAGACAACCCTGCTCAGAGGGAGGAGAACAGAACAGTCACAGTGAAGACAACCCTGCTCAGAGGGAGCAGAACAGAGCAGAGCAGTCCCTGATTAGTGCCCATTTGATCCAAACTTCCTCTTTTTATGCTCAGTGGCTGTGGGCTTGTAAAGCTGCCGTGACGGAGGCTGGTGAGTCAGGTGCTCGTTAGCGAGCCCACGGGGGGCTGGTGTGTGTAGGCCTAGACTCCCAGGGGAGAGATAATCACTCCTGTTTTTAATGAAACACACTGCAGGACCAGGGGGGTGGCTTGGGGTGGGTTGGGGTGGTTGGGGTGGCACTTTCTTCTCTTTGTGTGTTGTCGCTATCTGATGTAACAAACTCACAGGGAGTTCCCTGTAATACCGGATCCTTTATTAAGACATACTTCACAGTGTGAGGACGCACACATATTACAAAGGAAAGATTTGGCATACGACCTCAGATCCTGAAAAAGTTCTACAGCTGCACCATCAAGAGCGTCCTGACTGGTTGCATCACTGCCTGGTATGGCAACTGCTCAGCATCTGACCATAAGGTGCTACAGAGGGTAGTGCGTATGGCCCATCACTGGGGCCAAGCTTCCTGCCATCCAGGACCTATATACCAGGCGGTGCCAGAGGAAGTCTCCAAAAATTGGCAGACTCCATCCACCCAAGTCGTAGACTGTTCTCTCTGGAACCGCAAGGCAAGCGATTCCACACACACACACACACACACACACACACACACACACACACACACACACACACACACACACACACACATACATTCACACTCTTCACATAAGCTGCTGCTACATAAGCTGCTGTTTTTACCCTAGTTACTGTTATTTTATTGTGTTACTATTTTTCCTTTAGTTATTTAGCACATGTTTTGTACTTACTTTTTAAAAACTCTGCATTATTGGTTAAGGCTCATAAGTAAGCATTTCACAGTAAGGTCTATACCTGTTGTATTCAGCATTTCACAGTAAGGTCTACACCTGTTGTATTCAGCATTTCACAGTAAGGTCTACACCTGTTGTATTCGGCGCATGTGACAAATACTGTCACGTTCTGACCTTAGTTTCTTTTTATGTCTTTGTGTTAGGTTGGTCAGGGCGTGAGTTGGGGTGGGTAGTCTATGTTCTGTTTTCTATGTTGTTTTATTTCTATGTCTGGCCTGATATGGTTCTCAATCAGAGGCAGCTGTCATTCATTGTCTCTGATTGAGAATCATATTTAGGTAGCCTGTTCCCACCTGTGGTTGTTTCCTGTTAGTGTTTTGTTTCACCTTTCAGGTCTGTTCGTTTGTTGTTTTTTGTTATTAGTATTCGTATTTCATTAAAAGTAATTATGAGTACTTACCACGCTGCACCTTGGTCCTCTCCTTCTCCCGATGACAAGCGTTACAAATACATGTTGATTTGATTTGAAAAAAATACTTCAAAGATATGTGGTTGAAAAGGAACGTCTTACATGATTTATGTAACGTTAATACTCTTATTTAGGCCCCTTTCCTTTGTGTGAGGTCAAGAACGATCTACAAATGAGGCCATGGAACTTGATTGGATAATGTGTCCTATTTATTGGGAATATACCTCTTTAAATGTTATGTGACTAATCCCATTACCAAAAATTATGCCATAAATGGTGCTGGGTTAAAGACAAGTCATCGAACACAGAACAGATACCTGCATGTTGATTTACAGCCAAGGGAAGGTAACAGACTAGACAAGAGGATGAAACGTTCAGAAATTCTCATTTCATTAAGATAAACCTGCATTTGTTGGGAATATACTGTTAATCAGTGTCGCTGGTAAACTTTCTGCATAATAATTCCAATGCCGAAATGTCTATACTCGTTCCCTTGATGTCTTTCTCATAAAATATATATTTGTCCTCTTAATTTAAGCTATTTTGAATTTCAGTATTCAAAACAGAACTAATTGCAAAATATAGACCAAATGTCCCCGCTGTGTACTGTGCGAATGTTGTGAAGTCACAACGACTAACTTTGATCCACTGCTCTCCAAGCATACATCCTCACTGGTAATGCATCTGGTAACTGGATGCAATGGTCCTTTTCTCTTCTCCATGGAGCCGTGGTGATTCTTTGTAGTTTTCCCTCAATAAACAACCTGAAAGTTACCAGCAGAGAGAGAGGAAGAGAGAGAGGAAGAGGAGGGATGGAGCGACGAATCACAGAGAGGCTTTAATCATACTTTCCTCTGAAGACGTCACTTATTTTTCTTCTGTCTACTCGTTCCCGGTGCCAGCTCATTAATTTAATTAAGTAATTAGCGGTGGAGGTGGCATGTTAACTGGCATCGCCTCAAAGACTGATTGTTATGGAGCCTCAGGATGTCTGGGGGGTCTGGCTTGGATTGGCCGTTATTCAGACTTGTGTTGTTTTCTTTTTTTCTTCAGATGTGTCGGATGAGAAGCCCTGTGGCGTTGATTAAATGTTCATGTTCGAGTGTTAACCAGGCACGAAGCCCTCTCACCGCAAAACCAACATGTTGTTAACAGGACAGAGACGCAGTTGGTGGTTCTAACAGGGAGGTAGCCTGAGAAAGCCAGTTGAAGAGAGTTGGGCTAATCCTGTACTAATTGCTGTGTACATGTTGAGGTTACTCTGCTGAAGGCTGAGCACTGAGGAGTAGAAGTAGGTAGCCTGTCACAGAGTACATTATAACTGAGCGTAGGGGAGATGAGGTAGTCTGTCCACAGAGTACACTATAACTGAGCGTAGGGGAGATGACGTAGTCTGTCCACAGAGTACACTATAACTGAGCGTCGGGGAGATGAGGTAGTCTGTCCACAGAGTACACTATAACTGAGCGTAGGGGAGATGAGGTAGTCTGTCCACAGAGTACACTATAACTGAGCGTAGGGGAGATGAGGTAGTCTGTCCACAGAGTACACTATAACTGAGCGTAGGGGAGATGAGGTAGTCTGTCCACAGAGTACACTATAACTGAGCGTAGGGGAGATGAGGTAGTCTGTCCACAGAGTACACTATAACTGAGCGTAGGGGAGATGAGGTAGTCTGTCCACAGAGTACACTATAACTGAGCGTAGGGGAGATGAGGTAGTCTGTCCACAGAGTACACTATAACTGAGCGTACGGGAGATGAGGTAGTCTGTCCACAGAGTACACTATAACTGAGCGTAGGAAATAGTGGGGACACACAGCAGCTCAGTGAGGTGGTGAGTGATGCAGGCAGATTGTGTCTGGTGTCTGAATGGTGATGATGATGGTGAGGATGATGTCATAAAGCAGAAGAGTAACAGTGCACTTCCACGTCAGCCTGCTGATTTGTGGTGTCTGGTGAACAGGTGGAGGGACAGGAAAGCGCCAGCAGGTTGGGAGATGAGAGAGTCGTGGATCGAACGCACGCACACACACACACACACACTAACACACTCGCTCGCTCACACACAAACAGACGCACAGACACACACACGCTCGCTCACTCACACACACACGCAGTCGATCAAATTCAATACATTTTTATAATGGTCAGCTGACTTTTATCATGGTCAGCTGACTTTTATCATGGTCAGTCAAAACTACAGCAGCCGTAAGAGCAGTAGAGGAAATGGTTTGCGATTAAGGTACTTATTCAAAATGGCGGCAGCAGTAGCTATAGATTCTAGAAGTAGTAAAGGTCAATTGCGTAAATGGTTTGTTTGTTTTGGCCCTATGGTAGCATTGCATTGCCAGTAGTTGCAGTAGAAGAAGTAGGTCTGGTTAGACGTAGTTGTTGTAGTAGCGCTGATGTGTAGTTAGCTGAGTCGTGCTAAAGTTACCCTTAGTGCCATTGCGTCATCATTGTCTATTTTAACTGTCCTTTTGAACCCATCTGGCTTCCTGTTGGCTTGTTTTCTCTTCCTGTTTTGTTTCCCTCTCTGCACAGAGACTTGTGGGAATTCTAGCCGCCCCCCAGCTGTACTGGAACTCCTCTGCATTGCGCCGGTGACCTCTAGGGAGAGCTAAGTAGAGCATCATTACGGTGCATCACCTTCCTGGATGATTATGAATTAGATGGGTTGCTATCCTTGGGACGTCCCTAACAGATTGAAGTTGAAATGTAAAATGGTTAAGGTAAGGGTCAAGGTTACGGTTAGGTAAGGGTTATGGTTATGGTTAGGGAAAGGGTTAGGGTTTAGGGTAGGGTTAGAGTTAGGGTTAGGGTTTAGGGTAGGAACATACCAAGGATCCCGGATAGCACTTACTGAATGACATGTACAACCCCGCTATAACAGTTTACAACACAACTGTCTGCAGAGAGCTACTGTAGCTAGCAGCACTCCATCAGATACCAGTAGAACAGAAAGACCAGGACACTAATAGGGATTATAAACAGGGTGGTTCGAGCCCTGAATGCTGATTGGCTGACAGCTGTGTTTATCAGACCCTATACCACACGGTTGCTTAAATACACTGAGAATGGAAATCAATTGAACCCGCAACACCAATGTTAGGCTACGTAGGGCGGGTGTCACGTTCTGACCTTAGTTCCTTTTTTATGTCTTTATTTTAGTTTGGTCAGGGCGTGAGTTGGGGTGGGTATTCTATGTTGTTTTTCTATGTTTTGTTCTATGGTTATATTTCTATGTGTTTGGCCTAGTATGGTTCCTGTAGTATCCTTAAAGGCTTCTTAGAATTACGACTCATGAGACTTACGTACGGTTTAGTATTTAATTGTAACTTAGATTTTACATTATCTTATGCACCTGGCTTAAACTACCTGAAGCCTTCTTAATCATGGTAATATAGGCAGACATAGGAAATAGCTACGGATAGCGGAAAGCAAACCCGTCTTGAGTCAATACTGCCATCTATTGGTAAACATAAATATACCAAGTTACTACATTCCCCCCCTTTAAAGCTAATAACCCAATTTAATTCCTTTCTGAGCTATGCTATATTCTTATTTACATTTTTTCAAAAATGATCTCCTTTAGGATCTGAAAATGTCTGGCGGACGTCTCTCTCTAATAGAGCGTCTCAGAGGTGGTGTAGCTGGTGCCACCAGATCTTCACCCCTTGATGGTGAAACAAAGTCCTTTTGTGGAGACTTCACAGGAGGAGGTCGTCCCGGACTGGTGGTCTCAGGAAGTTGAGCCTTGTTGGTCTCAGGTGGTTTGTCCAACTGCAACTCTGGGGAACGTTCCAATGTCCTGTCCTGCTCGTTTAAGAATTGATCCAGATCTCCGGATGGAACTGGAATTCGAGCTCGGATCTGATCCACGTGTCTCCTTAGTCTTTGTCCACTTCCGATGATCACAGTATAAGATACTGGTCCTGAACAATCCTCAATGGTAGCTGGAATCCATTTAGGACCAAACCCATAGTTTCTTGTATAGACATCATCTCCAGTTGAGAAACTTCTGAGTTTGGCTCGGGTATCATGATTCCATTTTTGATTCCATTGCTTTTGTTGTATTTTCATTTTCAGGTCTGGTCTGATGAGATCCAAGGTTGACCTTAACCTCCTTGACATCAACATTTCTGCAGGTGACAACCCAGTCGTAGCTTGAGGAGTAATCCTGTAGCTAAACAAGAATCTTGACACCTTTGTTTCAATGCTGGGCCCTTGCATCTTCCTCATCCCCTCCTTCAAGGTCTGAACCGCACGTTCTGCTAATCCGTTTGAAGATGGGTGAAAAGGGGCCGACGTTACATGCTGAATTCCATTTTGTTTCATGAAACTTGTGAATTCAGTGCTTGTAAAACAAGTAGCATTGTCACTAACCAACATTTGAGGCAATCCCATAACACTGAAGCTTTGTCTCAACTTCTCAATCGTAGCGTACGATGTTGACGTGTTCATGGGGTAAACATCCATCCACTTTGAATGAGAATCAATCAGCACAAGGAACATTTTTCCTAGGAAAGGTCCAGCGTAGTCCACATGTAGTCGTGTCCATGGTTTTTCTGGCCATTCCCATGGATGTAATGGTGCGGTGGGTGGTGGCTTCCTGTTACTCTGACAATCTTCACACCGGATAACCTCATTTTCCACATCGTGGTCCATCTTTGGCCACCAGACATATGACCTCGCTAGGCCTTTCATTCTCGACATACCTGGATGCGACTGATGCAACAACTTCAGTAGCAACCCCCGCCCTTGTGGTGGGATAACTACTCTTGAACCCCACAGAACACATCCATCTCGAACACTCAATGCCAAGCGGCGAGTGTAGTAAGGCATGATCTGAGGCTCTGTCACTGTAGGCCATCCTTTCAGGATAAATTCATGCACTTGTGATAACGTCACATCCTTTGAAGTCCATTGCCTGATTTGTGCTGTGTTCACTGGTGCATCATCCAACACGTCGATCATCAAAACCTGGTCATTTTCTTCTTCCTGACTGATGATTTCTGGAACAGGCAGCCTACTCAGAGCATCAGCATTCCCATGGTATCTACCTGGTTTGTAAATGATTCTGTACTCGTAGGCCCTGAGCCACACATTCCAACGTTGAACTCTTGGAGAGACCATTTGTGGTACTGGCTTTTGTTCATGGAACAGCGAGATCAGAGGTTTATGATCCGTCACAATAGTGAATGTTCTCCCGTACAAGTACTTGTGGAATCTCTGTA
Organism: Salvelinus alpinus; assembly: GCF_045679555.1. Classification (NCBI taxonomy): domain Eukaryota; kingdom Metazoa; phylum Chordata; class Actinopteri; order Salmoniformes; family Salmonidae; genus Salvelinus; species Salvelinus alpinus. Next base: position 92,753,615 of record NC_092090.1, read on the forward strand.
TTCCGAATATGACAGCCAGTCCTTCCTTGTCCAGCTGAGAGTACTTTTTCTCCGCTGGCGACAACGTTCTTGACATGAACCCGATAGGTTTCTCGGCACCATTCTCCATCCGGTGGGATAGCACCGCCCCCACACCATACGCTGAGGCATCACACGATAAGATAAGATCTCTGTCTGCTGAGTAGTGGACTAGCACTTCAGCTGATTGCAGTAACACCTTTGACTTTGCAAAAGCTTCTTCCTGTCTTTCTGACCATTTCCAGGCCACATCCTTCCTTAGCAGTTGATGTAGAGGAGCTAAGAGGGTAGAGAGGTTCGGGAGGAAGCGATTATAATAATTCAGTAAGCCTAGATAGGCTTTCAGCTCTGTAACGTTTGTCGGAGCTGGAGCTTCCACAACAGCCCTCACTTTAGCTTTGACAGTGTGTACCCCCTTGGCATCCACCTTGTGACCCAGGTACTGCACTTCATCAGCTAACAGTGTACACTTGCTCCTCTTCAGCCGGAGACCGGCGTCCTCCATCCTCCTCAAAACTTCACCTAAGTTTCTGAGATGTTCCTCCTTCGTGACTCCCGTGACAAGAATGTCGTCGAGGTAAACTGCTACCTTGGGTATCCCCTGCAGAATTCCCTCCATAGTTCTTTGGAAGATAGCTACGGATAGCGGAAAGCAAACCCGTCTTGAGTCAATACTGCCATCTATTGGTAAACATAAATATACCAGGTTACTACAGTTCCCAATCAGAGGCAGGTGTCAGTCGTTGTCTCTGATTGGGAGCCATATTTAGGTAGCCTGTTTTTCATTGGTTTTTGTGGGTGGTTGTTTCCTGTTTTGTGTTTGCACATTTCGGGACTGTTTCGATTTTCGTTTGTATATTTCACTTTGTTATTTTGTATTTTTTAGTGTTCAGTTTTCAACTATTAAAATGGACACTTACCACGCTGCACATTGGTCTGATATCTCTTACTCCTCGTCAGAAGAAGAGGAAAATCGTTACAGCGGGGTTACCCAGACACAGATTAAGACCAATCCTGGACTAAAAAGCGATGTCAATAGAGAATCCTCCTGTCCACGCATACACTTGTTATGCTGAAAACTGGTATCATCTCCCTGCCAGAGCAATCCACGTACCTGGCTGTAGTAGCAATCCACGTACCTGGCTGTAGTAGCAATCCACGTACCTGGCTGTAGTAGCAATCCACGTACCTGGCTGTAGTAGCAATCCATGTACCTGGCTGTAGTAGCAATCCACGTACCTGGCTGTAGTAGCAATCCACGTACCTGGCTGTAGTAGCAATCCACGTACCTGGCTGTACTAGCAATCCACGTACCTGTCTGTAGTAGCAATCCACGTACCTGGCTGTAGTAGCAATCCACGTACCTGGCTGTAGTAGCAATCCACGTACCTGGCTGTAGTAGCAATCCACGTACCTGGCTGTAGTAGCAATCCACGTACCTGGCTGTAGTAGCAATCCACGTACCTGGCTGTAGTAGCAATAGCAGTGGTGGAAAAATTACCCAATTGTCATACTTGAGTAAACGGAAAGATACCTTAATAGAAAATGACTCAAGTAAATGTGAAAGTCACCCATGATAATACTACTTGAGTAAAAGTCTAAAAGTAAATATTTTTAAATTCTTATTCATCAAAAGTCAAAGTATAAATTATCTCAAATTCCTAATTTTAAGAAAATCAGACGGCACCATTTTATTTGTTTAGTATGGGTAGCAAGGGGCACACTCCAACACTCAGACATCATTTACAAATAAAGCATGTGTGTTTAGTAAGTCTGCCAGATCAGAGGCAGTAGGGATGACCAAGGATGTTCTCTTAATACCGTGAATTGGTGTGTGAATTGGACAATTTTCTTGTCCTGCTTAGCATTCAAAATATAACGATTACTTTCGGGTGTCAGGGAAAATCAAGTAAAAAGTACATTATTTTCTTTTTTGCAATGTAGTGAAGTAAAAGTAAAAGTTGTCAAAAAATATAAAAAGTAAAGTACAGATACCCCACTTAAGTAGTACTTTGACTTAAGTATTACTTTAAAGTATTTTTACTTAAGTATTTTACACCACTGAATAATAGTACATTTTTAAAGTACCCAAAACCATTCTGTGAAGTGACTTGACCATGGTGTAAAAAAGAACTGCTCAAATAATGCAATGCTGATTCAATGAAATTCAGCCTTAGGACTCAGTGCCGTCCAGACAAATAAACATTCTGTGTGTTTAGCTATTGTGCCAGCTAGCGCCCCACGCTTAGCTAGCTAATGACTACTTGTGTCAAGCCACACAGCGTTATGACCTCGCAGCTAATTTGTGCCCCATCCCTGAACCACCCCCACCCCCCCCCCACACACAGACAACTGCAGCACATTATAATGCTTTCACACATACGAGCAAGTCAACAGAGTAAATAACATGGTATATGTTTGTTAGCCAGAGCAGACTGCCTGGTCCTGGACACACTCCATACTTCAGTAGACATGTGTACTAAATGGTTAATTGGCTCCACTATAAAGACACTGACCCCCCCCCCCCGCTGCTGAATCAAGGAGTCTTGTGCTGACATAAACGGCCGGCCTCCCATCGAGTCCACCGTGTTAAAACATGCATTAGAACACTATACTGTTATGTGTCGTTAGCAGCATTAGGTAGGCACAGACAGTCATTTCTCCATTACACAAAGTAATTTCTCCATTACACAAAGTAATTTCTACATTACACAAAGTAATTTCTACATTACACAAAGTCATTTCCCCATTACACAAACAGCCATTTCCCCATTACACAGACATACATTTCCTCATTACACAAACAGCCATTTCCCCATTACACAGACATACATTTCCTCATTACACAAACAGCCATTTCCCCATTACACAGACAGCCATTTCCCTATTACACAGACATACATTTCCCCATTACACAGACATACATTTCCCCATTACACAGACATACATTTTCTACATTACACAAAGTAATTTCTACATTACACAAACAGCCATTTCCCCATTACACAGACATACATTTCCCCATTACACAAACAGCCATTTCCCCATTACACAGACATACATTTTCTCATTACACAAACAGCCATTTCCCCATTACACAGACAGCCATTTCCCTATTACACAGACAGCCATTTCCCCGTTACACAGATAGTCATTTCCACATTACAACACAGCACAGAAAGTGATACAGGGCTATCTCAGCCAGCTAGTGGTATTACAGTGTGAAATTATATGATGAGGCTAAAATATGCACTCATCTAGGTGCAATGGGGAAATGAATGTTGTAGCTTGTTTGCCTGTCTGTCTATCACCTCTCAACCCTCAGCCCTACAACTATACAATACATATTCTACACAATGTCCTGGCCCGCTCTCCCATATCAGCTGGTCCCTGCTCTCCCATATCAGCTTGCCCCTGCTCTCCCATATCAGTTGTTCCCCTGCTCTCCCTTATCAGCTGGCCAATGCTCCTGCCAGACACCTGCCTTGGGGCAATGGCATGGTGTCAGGACTCATTCAACCTGCCTGACATGTCCTCTGTCCTCTCTCTACCAGACTGGGCCAGACCTGCATGCTGCCACTGGGCAGATTAGGAGTTATCTCCCAAACAGGATAAATGAGCACCTCACATTCACAGTTACTCTAAAATGACATCTGAGGTGATATTGGCTAGGCTACTTGGATGGTACTGTTGGCTCAGTTGGTAGAGCATGTGTTTGATTTCTGCTGAGACCCTCCATATGAAAAATACATGCACGCATGACTGTAAGTTGCTTTGGATAAAAGTGTCTGCTAAATGGCATATATTGTTATTTTATTATATTACTATTGGTGCATTACTTGCGCTAAGTAGCAGTTGGTGACGTTTAAGATGAGGGAGGACGATTATTTTTTAAAGATCATGGCCCTATTACAATATATTGGATGACTGTCATTCATATTCCATTCACCCAGTTCAATGTAACATCAATAGGTTTAGACTACTAAATGATACTAGAATTTTCCCAATACCCATCATGAAGTTGCTAAAACCTAGCCTATGAATGAAAGTTTATAATGTAGGTGCACAGGTCGAGAGAAAAGTTAGAGTAATCAAGGTGACAGACAATTACACATCCAATACCTCCTTACACACTCTTGCCTGCATCTAGCTGATCTAGGGTGTAATCATTAGTCCAACAGTTGCAAACAAGAGTTTCTATTGGACAAATTATGGTATGTTTATCCCCATTTTGTTGCGTTTGCTTCTGTTTAAGAAATATTTTTCAACAGAAACCGCGGAATGAATACACCCCTGATCACACGCAAACACAGTTCACTTACATAGCAGCCACATACAAACAGCATGATCATTTTGCTTCTTCTCACATCCTTCTTCCTTCTTACATCTACGTGCTCTCCTCCTCTCACCTTTTCCCTTTGCTTGTGAACTGAAATAAACAACACATCAGCTGTCCGTGACTAGGTGAAAAAACCTTTCCAAGCCAAACCTTCATATCATAACCGCTAACCATTACACACAGCCTACCTACATTGTCATAGCGACTAGAACTGGCGTGTTAGTAAACCGGCTACAATCATGCAGTACAGTGTACAGTCAGCAACCAGTTTAGCAGTTACACCGGGGCCCCGATTAGCAATAAATTATTAAAACCAAAATCTCCTCTGGAAGTTGTCATAATTACTGTGTTAGTCTATGGAAGGGAGTGAGAACCATCAGCCTCCTAGGTTTTGTATTAAAGTCTATGTACCCAGAGAAGGACAGAAACTAGCTGTCCTCCAGCTACACCATGGTGCTACCCTACAGAGTGCTGTTGAGGCTACTGTAGACCTTAATTTCAAAACAGTGTGTTTTAATCAACTATTTGGTGATATGAATATATTTAGTATAGTTTTATCTAAAAAGGACAACTTTTTTAATGTTTCACTATTTACATTTTTATGAAATTCATTGAGGAGGATGGTCCTTCTCTTCCTCCTCTGAGCAGCCTCCACTACTAGAGATATTGGGCTATACTGTACATTGTGTTCCTCCTCTGGGTTGAAACCTTCTGTATACTGCCCCATTATCCGCCTAGCTGGCGTGGACCTGATGACTGCCTTGACTGTTGTCTCTGATTTTGGTTTAGTGAAATGGGAGATGACCAAACAGCTGGATTAACCATACTGGACACACAGCAGCGATGTGTTCTCTCCTCTCCCAACATCTGCTCTCACTTTGCTTAGCCCGCTTTAATCAGTGGAAATCTTCATAATCCACACACACTCGAGAGTGTCGTGCGTGTGTCTCTGTTAGTCTGTGTCTCTGTGTGTGTGTGTGTGTGTGAGTGGTGTGTGTGTGGTTGCACAGCTGATGTGATGTGAGGCCTCTACCGTGCTGCTGGTTTTTGAAGAACACTCATATATGTAATTTAGGGAATGTAATTGGAAGTAGTCCTGAACAGAACATGTGCTGCGTATTGATTGATTGGGCAAGGTGAACTCAGTGGAGGGTTCATTTGGATGATTCTGTTTGATGTTTTCAGATGCTAGGGTTCCTGACGAGATGGAGAAACAGCAATCAATGAAGTGAAACATGTTGAAAACAACACTTGTTTTGCTCATTGCTATTCTGCATTGTGTAAGCTAATTTGTTGTCCATCATATTTCCTATGTGATTGGTTTCACTCTGTAAATGCATGTTTTAAAATGGAGATGGCACAGGCTTGGACATCACAGAAGCTTGTTGTTGTTTTGGGTGGATCTCTCACTCATTTTAGCCATTTTGCAGATGCTCTGATCCAGAACGACTTAAAGGTCATCTTAACATAGCTAGGTTCGACAACCACACATCCCAGGCATAGTAAGTACTGTAGTATGTGTAGTGAGCCTTAACCGCCCTAGCCAAATCTAGCGGATGCCGGCTTTACCCAGGTGGGTATCTGATCCTTTTGTGTGTATGCCTGTGTGTGTGTGTGTGTGTGTGTGTGTGTGTGTATGCTTGTCTGTCTGTCTCTCTGTCTATCTGTCTCTGTGTGTGTGTGTGTGTGTGTGTGTGTGTGTGTGTGTGTGTGTGTGTGTGTGTGTGTGTGTGTGTGTGTGTGTGTGTGTGTGTGTGTGTGCGTGTGCGTGTGTGTGTGCATGAGAGTGGTTGTATTGCATATCTGTGTCTATATCTGTGAATCTGTTGGATCTGTGTTCATTCAGCTAGTGATGGGCATCCAATGCAGCTCTGTGAACGGCATGACTGGCGCTATCCTCCTGGTGATCGTCCACTTCCTGATGACTTCTAGGCCACATCCCAAATGGAACTCTATTCCCTTCATAGTGCACTACTGTTGACCAGGACTCGTAGAGCTCTGGTCAAAAGTAGTGCACTAGGGTGCCATTTGGGACAAAGACCTATTTTTTAAAATGTATTTAACTAGGCAGGTCAGTTAAGAACACATTCTTATTTACAATGACGGCCTACACCGGCCAAACCCTGACGACGCTGTACCAATTGTGCACCGCTGTATGGGACTCCCAATCACTTCCGGTTGTGATACAGCCTGGAATCGAACTAGAGTCTGTAGTGACGCCTCTAGCACTGAGATGCAGTGCCTTAGACCACTGTGCCACTCAGGAGCATCTATTCACACATATCTATGAGGTTACTAGTGCTCTCCTGTCCAGATGGCTCTGCTAATGTTGAGCTGAACAACATTTGGCCCGCGTTGCGTAGATGTCGACACTATTGAACCTGTTTACTGTAGTTATGGTAATCCTAGCGTAATCTCCCCAACCCAGAATACCACAACACCTAAACATGTGTGTTGTCTTAGAAGCAGCGTGTTGGACATCAGGCCCTATGTGTTTCTCCATGTCCTGACCCATTGTTATTGATCTAGCTCAACAGATGCTAACAATTCTTTTGTTATGAACAAGATAAATCTGGCAGGCACACACAGATGTTCTAATTGACCGAGTTACAGATTTCAGAAGTGATCAAACTTGCATTCTATGTTGCCACTGACTCTTCAATTATTAAGCAGAGCGATTTTTTTTCCCCCACACTCATTTATTTTAATTTGTCTGCTATTGACTTTCAGATTCTTCCTAAATAGGTTCTAATTTATTATGGATGAACTTGAGCGAAGATTTAACATTCAGGGAAGTGAGTGAGCGTTTGTATGTGTGTTAGAACATGAGCACACACTCTGAATGGCTGTCTGCCTGTGTGCCTGATCACTGCTAGCACAGTGTTCCGACAGGAGGCGCTACACACTCAAACTCCTCCCGGACCCTGTGTGTCTGTCGTTCAGCGGGGCCACACCGCACCGTCTCACCACCGCCCTCTCTATGTCTCTGTGTCTGAAAGCACACCTCAATTGCAACCCCCCCCCCAAAAAAAAAGCCAGCGTTAATTTCCCTATCTCCCGAAACAGGCCCTGTGTTCTCTCTTTATGTGTGTGATGCAGTGTCTCTGGACTCCCTCCAATGTTTCCTTCCTTCCTCTCCTCCTCTAGCAAGTGTCTGCACACAGTGACCGAGGGGAGAAGCAGCCCGGTGGACGTAGTGTGCGGCAATAGGGCGGCTCAGTGGCAAAGAAGTGTGGTGAACTTTGGATTTAATCTGCTCTGCGATTGGCTGGCTGGTTTGTCAATCAGCATCAACAGGGGTAGCAGTTTTCTGCATGGCTACATGGTGTATTAAAGTCCCCAGTGTTTTCTGTTGTCTGGTTTCATAAACCTGGGATTTGCTGCTCTGACCAATATTTACTCAAGCCTCCCCATACGTTATCAATGCGTTCCTACTGGAAGGAATGCAAAGGCTGCAAACCAGAGCTTCAGAGACGTCATTAAGCACAACATTGACGAACCAATGACCTCTGTTGTCAGGGGGGACATACATGCATGCTGTATCCAGTCAATCATGAATGTCTTTTAGCCATCGATTTCCTGCTCCTCCTGCTTAGAGCTGCTGAGGGAGCGGGCCGAAGCTCTTTCCCTGTGGAGACACAAGAGAGCTTTTACACTTGTGTAATCAATCACTCTCTCTCCCACAGGTTTGCACACCTTTCATTGTGCGCACACACACGCACACATGCACACACATGTACACACACACACACACACACATTCATGCATGTGTACGCTCACACCCACGCACACACACACACGCACGCACGCATGCACACACAATCAATATGGTAATGTAGCCACTACAACTTTAGAGATCAAATCAGAGCTCATCTGTTGTCTCCTTTCCCCTAAGTCTGTTTGAGAAAGTCAAACATTGGTCAACACCTAGTTAGCGCATAACGTCCATTTACAAGGATGGAGATCGAGGTCTTGACAACGGCAGGGGTACAATTAACAACCATTACAGTTTTTAGCAATCACTTTGGCACTAATTTCAGAACCTTGTGGTCATTTTTCAAAACTCTAGACACAAAACTCAAAACGGTCATCACTTGTAACACAGGCTGTCCAATGTTCAAAACATTGCATTGTGCATTCATATCTTTAAAGAAACCTTGCACTTGCAGAATCATTGGTTCAAATAACTAATTTATCATGAAAAACCATAGGAACATTAATTTAGATCACCCACACACAAGATACCGATAGTTTCACTGTGTAGTTGTTCGTACAGTCATTAAATATTGTAGTACAAAATATGTGATACATGTTTCATTATGGTACTACACGTAAATACATCACTGTAAAAGGACTAGTAGAGAGAATACAACAGACACAGTGAAATCATTGAACAAAATCAGAAATGTATTGATGAAATACAATAAAATCACAACATAGGTTTCTTTGAATCAAAGCAAAAATAATTAGCTACAAAAAAAGAAAAACACTACAGTAAAACGTCAACTGCAGTGTTCCTCACCTGGCTTACTGTAAAAACCAAAACACAGGATTGATTACTGTACTTCTATATTTCCATCAACCCTGTCTTGTGGATTTGGCCACAGGTTCTCATCCACATCACAATGGATGTTTTCATTAGCCAAACATCTTGGGAAGAATCTTCGGGCGAATCCAGGCCTGACACTGGTCTGCCGGGATGTCATTGCATTCGTCATCCATGGCTTGGAGAAGTGTGGCTTGTTCGTGAGGGCGCCTATCATATACCTTCCACCTCCATGTGGAGAAAAAAAAAAAAATCCTCATTATCCCACACAATGACATAGGTCACGCCATCAGCTCTACAGACCTGATTTAGCTCATCAAGGAAGGTTTTATTCGAACAGCGAATCATGTGGCTGCCTGCAACTCAATATATAGAGTATAGAGAGTAGAGAGCTTTAGATGTTGGTCGACCAAACATTAGAATGGGCAAGATGTGTAATCTAAGCAACTTTGACCATGGTATGATTGTTGATGCCACACATGGTGATTCCAGCATCTCAGAAACAGCTGCCTTCCTGGGATTTTTACTCACTACAGTCTCTAGAGTTCACAGAGAATGGTGCGATAAAGAAAACACATTCAGTGAGCGCCATTTCTGTGGGCAAAAACACCTTGTTAATGAGAGAGGTCAGAAGAGAATGTCCAGACTCATTCAAGCTAACAGAAAGGCCACATATGCTCAAATAACAGCTGTTTAAAACAGTGGTGTACAGAATGGCATCTCTTAACGTACAACACCGTGAATAATTCAGACTGTTGTGGAGGCAAAAGTGGTCCTACCCAGTACTGGATAGGTGTACCTAATAAAGTGGCCGATGAGTGTACAGTAATGCCAAATCTGAAAACATGGTCTGGAAAAGTGGTACATGGGACCATAGAAACAGTGTCTGATAAAGAATGATGATGAAATATTACATCCATAGATAATGTAGTCCAATTGGTTCAAGTTCCACTGTAATTGGTGTCAATGGATCTCGTTATCCTGAAACTTTCATGATCTAAACATGGAATATTGTTAGTCAGTTTCCGTAAAACTATGCATTAAGAGTAATGCAACAGTTACTTCTCATTTTGAGCAGTTGTATCAATTGATAATTAGATCATTGTAAAGAAATGAATAGACAGTCATCTCAGATGTAATGTGTGAATTGCATTTTGAAATGGTAATACTTTGATGTTAAGTTGTGTCATTTTGAACAGGTGATTTTAGTTCAATGAACAAATGATCTTAGCTTTATGTGTATTGTTTCCAAGCAATTGGAAAAAGTGTTAGAGTTTTGAAAAAATTGCATTTTGATCATTGGTTGTGAGTTTTGTGTCTAGAGTTTTGGAAAATGACATCAAGGTTCCCGAAATTAGTGCCAAAGTGATTGTAAAAAACTGTAACAACGTGTATAGTGGAACTAGATCCCTTGTTGTATTGACTGCTTTACATAAAGCCAGTCTCCGATGCCCGACTCTGAATGTGCATGGACGGCAGTTTGCCAACGTGGTACTCACTTTAAAGGCCATTGGATGAACTTAGGTTGTAGGTATTTGCTGACCTCCCTCTAGCCTTTCCTCTAAGAGGATTGGCATCACATCAGCCATGATGAAAGATAGTCAGAAAGGATGTTGGGCAGACCTGGATTCAATCTTTCAAATACTTTTGGAGTTTGATGATTATTTTATTGGTTCCTATGTGCCAGGAAAGTTCAATCAAGCCCAGATTCAGTATTTCAAATGACTTCAAATAGTATTTGAACCCAGGTCTGATATTAGTTTGGAATGAAGGGACGTGACCCATCTCTATATGCTGTTTTTCACTACAGGGAGACACGTAGAGATCAGAATACCATTAGAGTCTGTCTGACCTGTGGTTCACCTGTCTGGCCCCACTATATTGCCTGATATATTAATAAACAGCCCAGTTGCCGTGTCTTTATGTAATAACCATACAACACAATTCCCAGCCCGTGTCTATCTCTCGCAGTGGAGGAGAAATTACATTCCACTTGTTGATTGATTGAGCGAAATATGAGAATAAATCTGGGGAATTTGCACTTGTAGAGTTCTATCTGGGAAAGGCTCAGTGGGCTGTCACTGTGGGCTGTGACTGATACAGCCTGAAAGAGAGAGATTTATAATGGCCGAGGCCATTAAGGCAGCCATTAGAGAGGGATTGCAAGCGTTTGGCTAGGACGAAAGTCAGCATCCAACAACAGGGAGACTACCAATAACCCCCCTCCAGCTCACTGGGTCTCCAGAAGAATGGATGGAAGGACAGGGGAAGCATCGCTTGTGAAAAGGCAAGGCAAGGCTTCGGGCTACGCTTTTCCCATAAGGCACACAACTTGAGCGGCAACTCCTTTATTCAAACAATGCCTGTTGTCAACGCTTGATCAGCCGGTGCGACACATTCTTTTCAGTGGACTGAATCACTCAGTAACCCGCCAACACCTACAAACATGCATTCATTCTGCTCCATTTGAGGGAATCATAATTACAGTTTCTTTACTTGGCAGATGCAATTATATCAATCGACTGCCTTTTATGAATTTATTTTTATCCATTAATCTCTAGGTAATAGCTGGTGCATTGCTCCAAGGCCACACCACTACTGTTGGTGATTTCAATCATAAACCCCTGTTTACCCATTGTGCCCCTTCATTGTCAATGCATATCTTACTCCTATCTTTAATTATTCTGGAATATGTGGACAACATGCATGAGACTCTCTGTGGGAAAGGATCGAGACCGGGTCGCGACAAAACAGTGACAGCCAGCTCATGTATGACGAGTCCTCTGATGATTTGAATCTGTGCTCCATTGAACAAGTTCCATGACAGCAGGTGGACCCGGTGCCGTAGCATTTAGAGAGGACTCATCAGGGATTCCAGCCTTGGTCCACCCGAGATTGTAATACTCCATCCAGCACTCAGATCTCCTCTGATTCCCATCAAGGCATTACAGTACAAAAAGCATCTGGCTCCATCTCAAATGGCACTCCATTCACATCGACATGGCTGTAGTGGAGCGGCTCGAGAGCATCAAGTTCCTCGGTGTCCACATCATTAAGGATCTATCATGATCCACACACACACCAACACAGTCGTGAAGAGTGCACAACCATGCCTGTTACCCCTCAAGAGGCTGAAAAGATTTGGCATGGGCCCCTCAGATCCTCAACAGTTATACTGCTGCACCTGCACCATTGAGAGCATCTTGACTGACTGCATCACCGCTTGGTATGGCAACTGCTTGGCATCCGACTGCAAAGCGCTAAAGAGGGTAGTGCAAAAAGCCCGGTACATCACTGGGGCTTAGCTCCCTGCTATCCAGGACCTCCATACACAACTCAGGCTGGTTACCAGAGTAGCCCTCTTCAAGATTGTCACCAGATTTTTATCAACCCACCATCTCCCAGACCACCTTCCTCTGATCAAGCCATGTACCGTCCCTCTCCGTCTTTGGAGGGTGCATGCACTCAGACTTGGCTTCTATTGGTTGACCTAGCCAATTATAGCTAGGCTACTCATGATATATTGCTTGTATTGCTTGCTTGTTTTTTGCTTTTGATGCGCTTTGAGATTATGAAAAGCACTATTGAAATGTAATCAAATATTATACCAAAGATAGTTTATTTAATTTAGTAGAGCAAAATCTTCTGAATAAGGCCAAGAGGCCGACACGCCAAGAGACCGACACTTCAATAATAAAGTGATACTAGGAAGAGCAGTGTGCTGGTTTCTAAAGTGATACTAGGAAGAGCAGTGTGCTGGTTTCTAAAGTGATACTAGGAAGAGCAGTGTGCTGGTTTCTAAAGTGATACTAGGAAGAGCAGTGTGCTGGTTTCTAAAGTGATACTAGGAAGAGCAGTGTGCTGGATTCTAAAGTGATACTAGGAAGAGCAGTGTGCTGGATTCCAAAGTGATACTAGGAAGAGCAGTGTGCTGGTTTCTAAAGTGATACTAGGAAGAGCAGTGTGCTGGTTTCTAAAGTGATACTAGGAAGAGCAGTGTGCTGGTTTCTAAAGTGATACTAGGAAGAGCAGTGTGCTGGATTCCAAAGTGATACTAGGAAGAGCAGTGTGCTGGTTTCTAAAGTGATACTAGGAAGAGCAGTGTGCTGGATTCCAAAGTGATACTAGGAAGAGCAGTGTGCTGGATTCCAAAGTGATACTAGGAAGAGCAGTGTGCTGGTTTCTAAAGTGATACTAGGAAGAGCAGTGTGCTGGATTCCAAAGTGATACTAGGAAGAGCAGTGTGCTGGTTTCTAAAGTGATACTAGGAAGAGCAGTGTGCTGGTTTCTAAAGTGATACTAGGAAGAGCAGTGTGCTGGTTTCCAAAGTGATACTAGGAAGAGCAGTCTGCTGGTTTCTAAAGTGATACTAGGAAGAGCAGTGTGCTGGTTTCTAAAGTGATACTAGGAAGAGCAGTGTGCTGGATTCTAAAGTGATACTAGGAAGAGCAGTGTGCTGGATTCCAAAGTGATACTAGGAAGAGCAGTGTGCTGGTTTCTAAAGTGATACTAGGAAGAGCAGTGTGCTGGTTTCTAAAGTGATACTAGGAAGAGCAGTGTGCTGGTTTCTAAAGTGATACTAGGAAGAGCAGTGTGCTGGTTTCTAAAGTGATACTAGGAAGAGCAGTGTGCTGGTTTCTAAAGTGATACTAGGAAGAGCAGTGTGCTGGATTCTTTCTTCTTTCCACCTGTCTACAGTACCTTCAGAAAGTTTGCATACCCTTTGACTTATTGCACATTTTGTTGTGTTACTGAATGAATAAAAAATGTATTATTACATTTGAGAGAACTTTCCACAGCTGGATTGCTCAACATTTGCTCATTATTCTTTTCCAAATTCTTCAAGCTCTGTCTTGCAATGGATTTTCCAGTAGATTTAAGTCAAAACTGTAACTCGGCCACAGGAATATTCACGGTCTTCTTGGTAAGCAACTCCAGTGTAGATTTGGCCTTGTGTTTTAGGTTATTGTCCTGCTGAAAAGTGAATTCATCTCCCAGTGTCTGGTGGAAAGCAGACTGAACCAGGTTATCCTCTATTATTTTGCCTGTGTTTACTTCCATTCTGTTTCTTTTTTTATCCTGAAAAACTCCCCAGTCCTTAATGATTACAAGCATACCCACAACATGATGCAGCCACCACTATGCTTGAAAATATGGAGAGTAGTATTCAGTAATGTTTTGTATTGGATTTGTCCCAAACATAACACTTTGTATTCAGGACAAAAGGGTATTGCTTTGACACATTTTTTACAGTGCAGGATGCAAGTTTTAGAATATTTGTATTCTGTACAGGCTTTCTTCTTTTCACTCTGTCAGTTAGGTTAGTATTGTGGAGTAACTACAATGTTGTTTATCCACCCTCAGTTTTCTCCTATCACAGCCATTAAACTCTGTAACTGTTTTAAAGTCACCATTAGCCTCATGGTGAAATCCCTGAGTGGTTTCCTTCCCCTCTGACTCCGGTGGGGGGAGCTTTCAACTCCGGAAAAATATGGAGAAGGATAGCTTTCAGCATCAAACACACTACATGTAAAGGGCTGTAAACAGGTATTATGCCAATTGCAGTCCATTTCTCTGGAATACTTGCACTTTTCTTACATTTTCAGTATATCTTCACACGTATATGTATGTGCCGGGGAAGCATAGGAAATAGATGGGAAAGTGTTGTTGCTCTCAGAGAAAAGGGAAACTTTTTTAGATCCTGAAAAGACACAAAATGAAGACAACATGAACAAAGTTTTCGTCGTGTGTACTTTCTGTAGAAGACTAGGCTAACAGGTTATGTGCAATGAAACTAGCTAGACCCATTCAGGCGGAACCATTCAACTATAAACTAATATTGTATAGCATGAACATTACAATCAGTTCAACACAAATAAACCAATGTGACAAATCAGGAAAACTATGTAGAAGAAAATCGGATTATTGTGACGAGCAATGCTGTGAAAATTAGGAATGTACTTAGGCTACCACGTTCCTAACATTAGCTATAGCTAGCGGCAGTGCATAGTGCAGTGGCAAGAGAGATAACTATGGCCACATTACTTACTCAAAGCCATTTTTGCTGCATATCTCCTGCCGTGTTCGCCACTGTATTAAATGCCTGGTATTGTCATCAGACCCAGTAACAGTTTGAACACAAGCCCTGGTAGTCAACTATGCTAGCTAACTATGCTAATTTTAAATAGGAAGTTGTCGCTCAACAGCAAGCAAGTAACTCTGTAGCTAATGTTACTGTTCGAACAGTTATAACTTCTAGTCCTACTGAAGCACATAGCTATCTAAAGGCATTGTAGGCAGCAGGCTGCAGATCTGTTTTCAAAGATGCAGCGTCATTTTAAGGAGAACAAAAACGACTTACATTTGAATCCCACCGCAGAAGCTTTGCTATTCGCCATCTTCCAAGTCGTTTTGTTGTTTAATTGAAGAGATCTAGTTATCAAAACTCGCAGCGCCCCTGTTCCAATGCGTTGAGGCTGTAAAATTCCCGAAAAGTGTGCATCGAATTCTACTAGATGAAAAGCCAAAATGAGCTAAACATCCTGGCATTTAAAGCATACTTAATTTTTTTTTTAAATCACATACTATAACAATTTCTATTTTCACATCAAACTACTGTGGTGATACTATTACTACTACTACTACTACTACAGTAGACATCAAACCACTGTGGTAATACTACTAAGGTATACACATCACTGTGGTGATACTACTACTGCAGTATACACAATAAACTACGGTGGTGATAATACAACTGCAGTATACACATCAAACTACTGTAGTGATAATACTACTGCAGTATACACAATAAACTACTGTAGTATACTACTACTGCAGTATACACAATACACTACTGTAGTGATAATACTACTGCAGTATACACAATAAACTACTGTAGTATACTACTACTGCAGTATACACAATACACTACTGTGGTGATACTACTACTGCAGTACTCATCTGCATTGCTTGCTGTTTGGGGTTTTAGGCTGGGTTTCTGTATAGCGCTTTGTAACATCGGCAGATGTAAAAAGGGCTTTATAAATACATTTGATTGATTGATTGATTGTCGAGCTCCAGCTGAGTATGATTGTCAGTTTCCTCGTACAGTCCTCATCCAGCTTCCCCTCTTATTTAATTCCCCATGTCATCCTCCGTTCTATCTAAACAAAAACTGAAAGTAATATAAAAACTAATATTGAAAAAACTATTTCGTAAACTGAAACTATGCTGAAACTATTATCTTTGACTGCAAAACTAACAAAAACAAACCCTAAAAATTATCATAAGTTATGTAGAGTTTTTTTTATTATCTCCAAACTTTGGGCAAAAATCAAATCTGGTTTTTCATCTTTTTTTCGAATGGGGTTTTCAAGTTTCTGAATCTGGTGGTTAAATGCTGCCTGTAGATGGGGAGGTTTCAAATAGGCCTAGCTTGAACATCACTTTCACCAGTGGTGTAGAGGAGGGTAAACACAAGTAAACGCAGTTTACACACCTTTTTAGTTGCCCAACAGTTTACCCACCTTTAATTTGTCCACCAGTTAACCCACATGGGCTCCCGAGTGACACAGCAGTCTAAGGCACTGCATCTCAGTGCTAGAGGCGTCACTGCAGTCCCTGGTTTGAATCCAGGCTGCATCACTTCCGGCCATGATTGGGAGTCCCATAGGGCGGCACACAATTGGCCAAGCATCGCCCAGGTTTGGCCGGTATAGGCCGTCATTGTAAATAAGAATTTGTTATTAACTGACTTGCCTGGTTAAATATAAATTATACACCTTTTGCAACAAAAATGCATTAGAAGAATAGGAAGCATTATTTTTTTACCACAACAGGTGATCAGAGTTTACCTACCTACATAATATTTTTACCACTACATCGTTGACTATCACTAGCTATCAGTAGCTAACAGCGAAGAAATCCGAGGGCGAGCACAGAGCGTGAGCTTGAACCATAGGCGTCAATAATGGTGGCAGCAAAATGCGAAGCCCTGTATGGGGATTGTTTTGAGTACGCTGGAAAGGACAAAAGCAACTGTATTATAGTGTCAGGAGATGGCAGCGTGTGTGGAACAGAGAAAAAAAGGTAAAAACCCAACCAACCTCAAAGTTAATCTGAGCAGCGCCCACAAACAATCATACAAACAATTAGAGGATTGAGACGAGGTGAGACGAGGTGACACAGCTACCAGCTATTAGTAGCTGCATGGCAACAGCAACGTCAGGACAACCACCTTTAGCAGATGGAATGAAAAGCAACCTCATTCAAATGAGTTTTAAAAAAAAAGAGAAGAAGCACTGGTTAATTTATTCATCCAGTCTGGCAAGTCCACGAGACTCTGCGATGAGCCAGCCTTCAGAAGATTCAACCAAACACTTGATCCTAAATTTAAATTCTCCTGGCGTTGCTAGAGTAAATGGGTTGATTGCTTTGCAAATGGATACAGCAACCCAGAAATGTAAGGAGATTCTGAAAGAGGCATGAAAAAGAACCCTGCGTGTAGACGGAGGGAGCAAGAAAGGACCGACTGCTTCATTTATGGGCATGCGTCTATCACCCCTCCTCCAACAAGGCATGCTTCTATCACCCCTCCTCCAACAAGGCATGCTTCTATCACCCCTCCTCCAACAAGGCATGCTTCTATCACCCATCCTCCAACAAGGCATGCTTCTATCACCCCTCCTCCAACAAGGCATGCTTCTATCACCCCTCCTCCAACAAGGCATGCATTGCTCAACTTCCATTGGATTTAGCATCCACACACCGGAGAGGTAATTGACTGCACATTGGAAGCATGGGACATACCAGAGGAGAAGATCCTACTGGTCGTAACTGACAACGGAGCGAGCATAGTCAATGCTATCAAGCTGTTATTGAACAGACGAGAATAGCCATGACCAACAACAACCAGAGCTGGCCATAGCTTTGAACGGCACGGTAGAAATAAGTTGGATACCGACGATTATCCTATTAAATCCAAGTCACATTAAGATTGATTTATAATTTAAACATAACCAGACTTGACCCATCACCTTATGCATTACTGCTCCCTCAGTGGCAAGTGACCCCCCCCCCAAAGAAAAACACATAAATGGCTCCTCCCACACATTGCTTATTTTCTGTCCCTAACACTAAATCTGAAACAAAATAATATAAAAATGAAATAGAAATTATTTTATAAAAATCGAACTTAATTAAATCTAATAAATCAAGTCTGAAAACTAACTGAAATGTAATTTTATATATAAAAATAGAAACTAATAGAAAATCACAAAACTATAATAACTGCGGTTTCATGTTACTAAGAGAGCCTACATTCATTTGGCTGATAAAGAGGCTATTTTCTCCCTCAGTGAAAGGTGGCACAGTGAGGGTGTCACGCCCTGACCATAGAGAGCCTTTATTTTTCTATGGTATAGTAGGTCAGGGCGTGACTGGGGGGTTTTCTAGTTATTATTTTCTATGTGGGTTTCTAGTTTAGTTTTTCTATGTTGGTGTTTGGTATGATTCCCAATTAGAGGCAGCTGGCTATCGTTGTCTCTAATTGGGGATCATATTTAAGTAGCATTTTTTCCACCTGTGTTTTATGGGATATTGTTTTGAGTTAGTGCACGTAGCACCTCTGTAGTCACGGTTAGTTGTTTGTTTCGTTGTTTTGTGCGTTTATCAAATAAATATTTAGTGGAAACCATATCGCGCTGCAGTTTGGTCCCATAATATTCCAGCGAACGTGACAGAGGGACAGCAGCCATTTTCTATAGTGAAGGGAATGAATAAGGGGGATGACTGGAATGAGTGAGATATGTTGAAATTAGTCTGGTGACTGCTCAGTGCCTCGCCGTAGCCGAGACGACGGCAGTGGATTTGTGGTATGCTTCTTTGAATAATTAAAAGGTGAGCGTCTCTTCCAATAACGCTACACTACACCACGCCGGCATTCTTCTTGGCCCTGCTTCAGCATCTGTTTAGAAATTTTGCCATGGCAAGCAGTGGTCACATGGCAAGCAGTGGTGACATTTGCATAAAATTGACTTTTTTAAATTACCCATAAAACATTTATGTATGAAGTGATGCCACTGTCGCCTTCTTTGAGTCCATTAAAAAAAATAGATCATTATTTCTGCCCCATCGTGCAAAAAACATATTTATCACAGTTATAGCCAATCAGAGAACCCAATAGATGAATCACCGGGGGACAAAGACTCTGGAAGAGTTAAGTGTATTCATTTGCACACA
The DNA here is from genome assembly GCF_045679555.1 of Salvelinus alpinus. NCBI lineage: Eukaryota > Metazoa > Chordata > Actinopteri > Salmoniformes > Salmonidae > Salvelinus > Salvelinus alpinus. The sequence continues at coordinate 92,772,757 of NC_092090.1, forward strand.
GACACCCACCTACACATCACATACTTCAATCCCGTTTTTAATTATCTTTGCTGAACCATTTTTATTTCACTCACTCTGGAAGAAGTGGCCATGTTGTCTGGTCCCAGCAGAGCTGTATGTGTGGGAGAGAATGAGATGCGGAGAGATGCTGAAGGCTCGTTGGTTCCTAGCAAGCCCCAGAGAGCGAGAAACTACAGTGCAGCACCAAAGTTTAAGGTTTTATTGAAAAAGGGAATATCGACTTCCGTCCTCACTCACCCATCAATCTGGTTACAATGAATGACTCCAGCATCGTGCACACACACACACACACACACACACACACCTATTCTTCTTTTGTCAGTCATTTCCAGTTTGTATTTAGACTTCAATTATTTCAAAACGAGGACATTGCTGCTTTTATCATCATGCAGTGAATGTTTCTCAAGCTCAGCTCCTTTCACTGAGAGGTGCTCCAATGTGACCTATATTCACTAAGGAGGTCTGCATGTTTTACAGGAGCCCGCGGTTCATGGCGGAATGCTTTGTGTACATTATGCATGAGCGTAACTCTCTAGTTACAACAGCAGTTGGGTAAAGGACCCACTCTTTCTGTGCAGTGCTGTGTTTCTTCCAACTCCTGTTGAATTATTCTGCCTATTTAACCAGGTGTATGGCACCTGTTCTAGCTGCACCTCATGCCCAGTCATTTTTCCTTTTTATCTGAGGAACAACATGTTTCATGTTAAGGAGCATATTTGCATTGGTCTCCCACATTGATATGATTTGTTCTGTCTTTCAGTTTGCATTGGGTTCAATTCAAACCTAGTGGAGTGGATAGACAGCCTATACTTCCCCCTGTTAGCTTCTCTCTCCCAGCCCACTCCTCTGTCTCCCAGCACACTCCTCTGTCTCCCAGCACACTCCTCTGTCTCCCAGTCCACTCCTCTGTCTCCCAGTCCACTCCTCTGTCTCCCAGTCCACTCCTCTGTCTCCCAGTCCACTCCTCTGTCTCCCAGTCCACTCCTCTGTCTCCCAGCCCACTCCTCTGTCTCCCAGTCCACTCCTCTGTCTCCCAGTCCACTCCTCTGCCTCCCAGTCCACTCCTCTGTCTCCCAGCACACTCCTCTGTCTCCCAGTCCACTCCTCTGTCTCCCAGTCCACTCCTCTGCCTCCCAGTCCACTCCTCTGTCTCCCAGTCCACTCCTCTGTCTCCCAGTCCACTCCTCTGCCTCCCATTCCACTCCTCTGCCTCCCAGCACACTTCTCTGTCTCCCAGTCCACTCCTCTGTCTCCCAGTCCACTCCTCTGTCTCCCAGTCCACTCCTCTGTCTCCCAGTCCACTCCTCTGTCTCCCAGTCCACTCCTCTGCCTCCCAGTCCACTCCTCTGCCTCCCATTCCACTCCTCTGCCTCCCATTCCACTCCTCTGCCTCCCATTCCACTCCTCTGTCTCCCAGCACACTTCTCTGTCTCCCAGTCCACTCCTCTGTCTCCCAGTCCACTCCTCTGTCTCCCAGTCCACTCCTCTGTCTCCCAGTCCACTCCTCTGTCTCCCAGTCCACTCCTCTGCCTCCCAGTCCACTCCTCTGCCTCCCAGTCCACTCCTCTGTCTCCCAGTCCACTCCTCTGCCTCCCAGTCCACTCTGTCTCTCATCCCACCTCTCTGTGGGTGTCCTCATAGAACTAGAGGGGGGAAAAGGAGGAAGAGGAGGGGAGCATACGGGACCCCATCATGGCTGATCACGTTTAAAAAGCTCCACTTGAAATATCACGGCTTCTCACTGACAGAAGCAGGGCAAACGTTGCTCTGAAAATTGAAAGCAGAAGAGAGACAGAGAGATTTAAAAAAAAGAGAGCGAAAGAGAGTCGGAGAGGTCTGTAAAAATCTGTTCTCGGTATGACACAGAAGTCAAACAACGGCAGCTCTGAAGTCTCTTGAAATGTGTCAGAGCGCTAGGCTGCCTGTGTTTTGCCTCCACAGGCAGCCTTTGAAGTGTAATTCACCTCAGTGGATGTGATGGAGCCTGGTTGGGACGCGCCTCAACAGGCTGTAGGGCTGAGCTGCGAGTGCAGTTGATTGGATACTGCGGAGAGGAGAAGGAGAGAAGAAGACACTGTACTGTAGGACTGGGAGGAGAAGGAGCCACTGTACTGTAGGACTGGGAGGAGAAGGAGACACTATACTGTAGGACTGGGAGGAGAAGGAGACACTGTACTGTAGGACTGGGAGGAGAAGGAGACACTGTACTGTAGGACTGGGAGGAGAAGGAGACACTGTACTGTAGGACTGGGAGGAGAAGGAGACACTGTACTGTAGGACTGGGAGGAGAAGGAGACACTGTACTGTAGGACTGGGAGGAGAAAGACACTGTACTGTAGGACTGGGAGGAGAAGGAGACACTGTACTGTAGGACTGGGAGGAGAAGGAGACACTGTACTGTAGGACTGGGAGGAGAAGGAGACACTGTACTGTAGGACTGGGAGGAGAAGGAGACACTGTACTGTAGGACTGGGAGGAGAAGGAGACACTGTACTGTAGGACTGGGAGGAGAAGGAGACACTGTAGGACTGGGAGGAGAAGGAGACACTGTACTGTAGGACTGGGAGGAGAAGGAGACACTGTACTGTAGGACTGGGAGGAGAAGGAGACACTGTAGGACTGGGAGGAGAAGGAGACACTGTACTGTAGGACTGGGAGGAGAAGGAGACACTGTACTGTAGGACTGGGAGGAGAAGGAGACACTGTACTGTAGGACTGGGAGGAGAAAGACACTGTACTGTAGGACTGGGAGGAGAAGGAGACACTGTACTGTAGGACTGGGAGGAGAAGGAGACACTGTACTGTAGGACTGGGAGGAGAAGGAGACACTACTGTAGGACTGGGAGGAGAAGGAGACACTGTACTGTAGGACTGGGAGGAGAAGGAGACACTGTACTGTAGGACTGGGAGGAGAAGGAGACACTGTACTGTAGGACTGGGAGGAGAAAGACACTGTACTGTAGGACTGGGAGGAGAAGGAGACACTGTACTGTAGGACTGGGAGGAGAAGGAGACACTGTACTGTAGGACTGGGAGGAGAAGGAGACACTGTACTGTAGGACTGGGAGGAGAAGGAGACACTGTACTGTAGGACTGGGAGGAGAAGGAGACACTGTACTGTAGGACTGGGAGGAGAAGGAGACACTGTAGGACTGGGAGGAGAAGGAGACACTGTACTGTAGGACTGGGAGGAGAAGGAGACACTGTACTGTAGGACTGGGAGGAGAAGGAGACACTGTAGGACTGGGAGGAGAAGGAGACACTGTACTGTAGGACTGGGAGGAGAAGGAGACACTGTACTGTAGGACTGGGAGGAGAAGGAGACACTGTACTGTAGGACTGGGAGGAGAAAGACACTGTACTGTAGGACTGGGAGGAGAAGGAGACACTGTACTGTAGGACTGGGAGGAGAAGGAGACACTGTACTGTAGGACTGGGAGGAGAAGGAGACACTGTACTGTAGGACTGGGAGGAGAAGGAGACACTGTACTGTAGGACTGGGAGGAGAAGGAGACACTGTACTGTAGGACTGGGAGGAGAAAGAGACACTGTACTGTAGGACTGGGAGGAGAAGGAGACACTGTACTGTAGGACTGGGAGGAGAAGGAGACACTGTACTGTAGGACTGGGAGGAGAAGGAGACACTGTACTGTAGGACTGGGAGGAGAAGGAGACACTGTACTGTAGGACTGGGAGGAGAAGGAGACACTGTACTGTAGGACTGGGAGGAGAAAGACACTGTACTGTAGGACTGGGAGGAGAAAGACACTGTACTGTAGGACTGGGAGGAGAAGGAGACACTGTACTGTAGGACTGGGAGGAGAAGGAGACACTGTACTGTAGGACTGGGAGGAGAAGGAGACACTGTACTGTAGGACTGGGAGGAGAAGGAGACACTGTACTGTAGGACTGGGAGGAGAAGGAGACACTGTACTGTAGGACTGGGAGGAGAAGGAGACACTGTACTGTAGGACTGGGAGGAGAAGGAGACACTGTACTGTAGGACTGGGAGGAGAAGGAGACACTGTACTGTAGGACTGGGAGGAGAAGGAGACACTGTACTGTAGGACTGGGAGGAGAAGGAGACACTATACTGTAGGACTGGGAGGAGAAGGAGACACTGTACTGTAGGACTGGGAGGAGAAAGACACTGTACTGTAGGACTGGGAGGAGAAGGAGACACTGTACTGTAGGACTGGGAGGAGAAGGAGACACTGTACTGTAGGACTGGGAGGAGAAGGAGACACTGTACTGTAGGACTGGGAGGAGAAGGAGACACTGTACTGTAGGACTGGGAGGAGAAGGAGACACTGTACTGTAGGACTGGGAGGAGGAGACACTGTACTGTAGGACTGGGAGGAGAAAGAGACACTGTACTGTAGGACTGGGAGGAGAAGGAGACACTATACTGTAGGACTGGGAGGAGAAAGAGACACTGTACTGTAGGACTGGGAGGAGGAGACACTGTACTGTAGGACTGGGAGGAGAAGGAGACACTGTACTGTAGGATTGGGAGGAGAAGGAGACACTGTACTGTAGGACTGGGAGGAGAAGGAGACACTGTACTGTAGGACTGGGAGGAGAAGGAGACACTGTACTGTAGGACTGGGAGGAGAAGGAGACACTGTACTGTAGGACTGGGAGGAGAAAGAGACACTGTACTGTAGGACTGGGAGGAGAAGGAAACACTGTACTGTAGGACTGGGAGGAGGAGACACTGTACTGTAGGACTGGGAGGAGAAGGAGACACTGTACTGTAGGACTGGGAGGAGAAGGAGACACTGTACTGTAGGTACTCTCAGGTGCCGCCAATCAGTTAGGTAGACTACAATGGAGCGACAGCCCTCGTGAATAATAGCAAAAGCTGCACTCTCCTCAGGAAAGGGAGGCGGTTCAAAAATGGCCAAAGCCAACTATTGTACGAGCTTAGATTAGCTAGCTTTCCTCTAACAGAGAAGAGAGGGTCTCCCCTTTTCCCCTGCTAGCGTTTCTCTATTAACCGAGTCTGCTATTATGATATCGCTAATGGCATTTTCAAAGCAATGTTACATAAATTACTGCTTAGCAGGATTGCATCTGTGTAGTGAAACTCACTTCATCAAGTCTGTTGGACCACAGCTCGCAATAACTTACCGTGTTTTGATGTGAGTTTTCAGAGAGAAGTCCCCTGTGACACTAAGTACATCTCTGAAGGCTTTACTGTGTGTACACGTTCATTTGTTGATACATTACATGATACAAAAGTATGTGGACACCTGCTCGTTGAACTTCTCATTCCAAAATCATGGGCATTAATATGAAGTTGGTCCCCCCTTTGCTGCTACAGTGGCTTGCGAAAGTACTCACCCCACCTTGGCATTTTCCCTTTTTTGTTGCCTTACAACCTGGAATTAAAATAGATTTTTGGGGGGTTTGTATCATTTGATTTACACAACAGGCCTACCACTTTGAAGATGCAAAATATTTTTTATTGTAGAACAAACAAGAAATAAGACAATAAAACCAAAAACTTGAGCGTGCATAACTATTCACCCCCCCAAATTCAATGCTTTGTAGTGCTACATTTTTTAGCAATCACAGCTGCAAGTCTCTTGGGGTATGTCTCTATAAGCTTGGCACATCTAGCCACTGGGATTTTTGCCCATTCTTCAAGGCAAAACTGCTCCAGCTCCTTCAAGTTGGATGGGTTCCGCTGGTGTACAGCAATATTTAAGTCATACCTCAGATTCTCAATTGGATTGAGGTCTGGGCTTTGACTAGGCCATTCCAAGACATTTAAATGTTTCCCCTAACCACTTGAGTGTTGCTTTAGCAGTATGCTTAGGGTCATTGTCCTGCTGGAAGGTGAACCTCCGTCCCAGTCTCAAATCTCTGGAAGACTGAAACAGGTTTCCCTCAACATTGTCCCTGTATTTAGCGCCATCCACCATTCCTTCATTTCTGACCAGTTTCCCAGTCCCTGCCAATGAAAAACATCCCCACAGCATGGGGCGGCAGGTAGCCTAGTGGTTAGAGCATTGGTCTAGTAACCGAAAAGTTGCAAGATCGAATCCCCGAGCTGACAGGTAAAAATCTGTTGTTCTGAACAAGGCAGTTAACTCACTGTTCCTAGACTGTCATTGACAATAAGGATATGTTCTTAACTGATTTGCCTAGTTAAATAAAGTTTTTTTTAAATTATGCTTCACTGTGGGGATGGTGTGATGAGAGGTGTTGGGTTTGCGCCAGACATAGTGTTTTCCTTGTTGGCCAAAAATCTAGATTCTTAGTCTCATCTGACCAGAGTACCTTCTTCCATATGTTTGGGGAGTCCCCCACATGCCTTTTGGCAAACACCAAACGTGTTTGCTTATTTTTTTCTTTAATAAGCAATGGCTTTTTTTCTGGCCACTTTACTGTAAAGCCCAGCACTGTGGAGTGTATGGCTTAAAGTGGTCCTATTGACAGATACCCAAATCTCCGCTGTGGGGCTTTGCAGCTCCTTCAGGGTTATCTTTGGTCTCTTTGTTGCCTCTCTGATTAATGCCCTCCTTGCCTGGTCTGTGAGTTTTGGTGGGCGGCCCTCTCTTGGCAGGTTTGTTGTGGTGCCATATTCTTTTAATTTTTTAATAATGGGATGTTCAAAGTTTCAGATATTTTTTTATAACCCAACCCTGATCTGTACTTCTCCACAACGTTGTCCCTGACCTGTTTGGAGAGCTCCTTGGTGCCGCTTGCTTGGTGGTGTTGCTTAGTGATGCCTGCTTGGTGGTGTCCCATGCTCAGAACAGGTGTATATATACTGAGATCATTTGACAGATCATGTGACACTTAGATTGCACACAGGTGGACTTCATTTAACTAATTATGTGACTTCTGAAGGTAATTGGTTGCAACAGATCTTTTTTAGGGGCTTCATAACAAAGGGGGTGAGTACATTTACAAGCACCATTTTTCCGGTTTTCATTTTTATAAATTTTTTAAAACAAGTAATTTTTTTCATTTCACTTCACCAATGTAGACTATTTTGTGTATGTCCATTACATGAAATCCAAATAAAAATCAATTTAAATTACAGGTTGTAATGCAACAAAATAGGAAAAATGCCAAGGGGGATGAATACTTTTGCAAGGTACTGTATAACAGCCTCCACTATTCTGGGAAGGCTTTCCACTAGATGTTGGAACATTGCTGCGGGGACTTTGCTGCGGGGACTTTGCTGCGGGCATGTTGGGCTATTAGGCCCACAGTCGGCGTTCCAATTCATCCCAAAGGTGTTCAATGGGGTTGAGGTCAGGGCTCTGTACAGGCCAGTCAAGTTATTACATATTGGTCTCAAAAAACCTTTCTGTATGGACCTTGGTTTGTGCACAGTGGCATTGTCATGCTGAAACAGGAAAGGGCAGAGGGCCTTGGTGCAATAGCAGATCTCCTTTGTGGCCTAGCAGATCTCCTTGGTGCCCTAGCCGATGTCCTTGGTGCCCTAGCAGATGTTCTTGGTGCCCTAGCCGATGTCCTTGGTGCCCTAGCTGATGTCCTTGGTGCCCTAGCAGAGGGCCTTGGTCCCTTGGCAGATGTCCTTGGTGCCCTAGCAGATGTCATTGGTGCCCTAGCAGAGGGCCTTGGTCCCTTGGCAGATGTCCTTGGTGCCCTAGCAGATGTCCTTGGTGCCCTAGCAGAGGGCCTTGGTCCCTTGGCAGATCTCCTTGGTGCCCTAGCAGAGGGCCTTGGTCCCTTGGCAGATGTCCTTGGTGCCCTGGCAGATTGGGCACCTCTATTTCCTACTTCCCCCAGTTGCAGCCAGTAGTTCAGGCCTAACCTAGTCAATGACTGTATATATGAATGGACAAAGCCAACAATCACATGACATTATTCATTCCTATGTGAAGACTCAGTAGCACAGTGAAGCTAAATAAAGTCAGTTAAGATGATGTCTTATGGAGACATAACATGCGCAGTTTGAGCTAATCCAGGAAGTGACGTGGCAGGCTAACTCAGTGCTGCCCCCTCTCATTGAGTAACCCAAGGTTAAGACCGACCGGGGTACTGCAGGATTCCATTAGCAACAACAACAAAACATCCTCATAACTTCTTCTGAACTTCCCTCTGATTTTAAAATAATAAATTAAAGGATATACTGTTCATCTGGTGTATTAGAAGTAATTATTGGTACCATGATTGTCTTTGATTTTTCTATTTTTTTTACACGAAGATTGACCACGAAGATTGCCATTTTTCCATTCACTAAATAATGGGGGACCATGTTATCTGCTAACAGTACCTGCAGTACAGCTGTCGGTCTTGAACTTCCGTGGCTTCAATTAAAGGGTGCAGTCATCCTCCCCTGAGCCTAGTATATCCTCATCCTCCCCACATAGGAAGAGCTGACCAATGAGAGATGGGAAGGCATCTGCTCTGTGGCCAATGGAAAAACGGGCTCCTTTCTCAATGTGATTGGGTGAGAGGTGGATGCACACTGTGAGATGTGAGAACACTGTGGCTCGTCTTCAACTGCGCTGTTACTCAACACGCTGTGTCTGGCCGAACTATCCCGTTGTCCATCAACATAGATGTCATGTTGTCCCGCCTCAAAATACAAAGAACCTTATCGCAAAGCATTTTGTTCACATAGGCGAAAGTCATTTGGAGTTTCAAAATTGGTGCCGTTAAATAATCTGCAATGAATGATTACTACTAGGGTTTGATGCATCGCCAAAACATTATCCTTGAATGTTGAAATTAAAAACGCACGCATGATGTAAAGAATTATGATGTTGATGTTGTCAGCAACGCAGAAGTAATTATAATTTGTGTAATAATAATTAAAACGCTACTGATGCTGATGATGCGTCCACTTAAACGGCAGTGATTACATTTCTGCCCTTTATCCATCTCTGTGCTTTAAAGTGCGATATCTTTGTATTTTTTAATTAAAAATTCAATGTTCCCGCTGATAATGTTGAGTCCAGTGAATGGTGTCAAGATGATATTCAGCAATGTTTAATGTAGCATTTCAACCCGAAAACCTATATTGAGGCAAATGCAGAGAGCTTAGCTGGTTCGCCATCTGTCTGAACGTTTACATCTTAGGCAATAGGCAATGTGTGCTCCATATTCATCTTTCTCCAAGCCTCAGAAGAAAAAAAACAGCATTGGTGTCATAATTCAGCTGAGAAGGCATTTGATTATGCCATAAAACGGGCAACTGTTGTCTTTTAGTGGCAAATATCAACTAATAAGCAATTACCACTCATTATAAAATGAAAAAGAGAGCCTGCAATGCCTTTCCAAAGCTATTCTTTCATTATTTAAGTAAAGCGTGGATTTGCGAATCTCAGCCTATGATTGCAGTGTGTGTGTGTGTGTGTGTGTGTGTGTGTGTACTGTATGTGTGCACATGCAAGTGCATGTGTGTGTGTGTGTGTGTTGATGTGTACATGAACGTACATATGTGTGTGTGTGTGTGTGTGTGTGTGTGTGTGTGTGTGTGTGTGTGTGTGTGTGTGTGTGTGTGTGTGTGTGTGTGTGTGTGTGTGTGTGTGTGTAAGTGTGTGTAGAGATATTTTGAACATCTTGTACTACACTATTCAGATGTGTTGTCCAACACTTTCACACAAAGCAACGTCCAACTCATTGATACTTCTAAAAAACATGGATGAACACAAAACACATATTAAACATAAACATTGCCATAGCAAGTTACAAGTGTGGCAGCTAGGGATTTTCTAACATCTTAAAAAAAAACATTTTTTCCCAGGGGCGTTTTCAGGGGTTTCAAAGAAAGGCAGTGGTGGAAAAGAGTGGCGAAATGAGAGGAAAAGGGGAGGAGGGAGTGCAGGGGAGCAGAGAGAGTAGAGGGAGTAGAGGGAGAGAGAGAGAGAGGAGAAAGAGAGAGAGGAGAAAGAGAGAGAGGAGAAAGAGAGAGAGGAGAAAGAGAGAGAGGAGAAAGAGAGAGAGGAGAAAGAGAGAGAGGAGAGAGAGAGAGAGAGAGAGAGAGAGAGAGAGAGAGAGAGAGAGAGAGAGAGAGAGAGAGAGAGAGAGAGAGAGAGAGAGAGAGAGAGAGAGAGAGAGAGAGAGAGAGAGAGAGAGAGAGAGAGAAAAAGAGAGAGAAAGAGAGAGAGAAAGAGAGAGAGAGAAAGAGAGAGAGAGAGGAGAGAGAAGGGCAGGGTAGAGAACAAAGAGAGAGAGTGTGTAGAAGGCTTGAGCAGAGAGCAGAGTGGTAGATCCTTCTTCTCAGGAGTGACTGGCCCTGTGTAGAGACTGTTAAACAGCCTCTTGTCATTAAGACAGCTCTCGCAAAGGTCTCATTGACCTATTACAACAAGATCTGCTGGAACATAAAGGTCAGGTGGGCTGGGATTTATGTCTGTCCTACACACACACACACACACACACACACACACACACACACACACACACACACACACACACACACACACACACACACGCATACAGTTTAACAGATTGATTGTAAGACCCGATACAATCACATACCTGTAATTTGATAGCTCTAAAATGTAACACTGCCAATTAGTGAGAGGTAAAAATAGTCTCCATCTTAAAAGCAACAGAAACTAGATGTTTAATTCATGTTTAATCTGGTGTAATTGTCAACTCAACTGTAAAACATTGAATCTGTTGTCGTAGAGACAAGATAAGTCAACAGTCATCATAATACAGAGTTTCTTACTTCTTATTTTTTCTGAGGCTGGCCTCCGAATTGAATTAGTGTTGCCATGTCAACCAAAACCTCCTTATCCACTTCTCCGCCTCTCTTTCTCTCTGTTTCTCTGTTTCTCTCTCTCTGTTTCTCTCTCTCTGTTTCTCTCTCTGTTTCTCTCTCTGTTTCTCTCTCTCTCTCTCTCTCTGTTTCTCTCTCTCTGTTTCTCTCTCTCTGTTTCTCTCTCTCTGTTTCTCTCTCTCTCTCTGTTTCTCTCTCTCGTTCAATTCAATTTGCTTTATTGGCATGACGTAACAATGTACATATTGCCAAAGCTTGCTTTGGAGATTTATAATATTAATCAATATTGCCAACGGGACAACAGTAACAACAATAATCAAGGGTTAAAATAGCCATGCATTGAACAATAGCAATAAGAATAGAGGACATGTGCTGGTTGGTTGGTCTGTCAGACACTGTCCCTCATCTTATGGCAAGCAGCAATGTAGTGCGCTGCCAACCCACAGCTCTCTGCGTCCTCCCCCAACAGAACGGGTAGCCTATCCTCATCAGAGAGGCCTTGGAAACCTGTTTTGGGTTCTGCTGTGGTACAGTGGTTGCACAGTCTTTACAAGGAGCCAGGTTTTCCTGTCCCTACCCTTCTCTCTCTCTCTGTCTCTCTTTGTCTCTCTCTGTCTCTCTCTGTCTCTCCCTGTCTCTCTCGCTCTCTCCCTGTCTCCCTCTCTCAGTCTCTCTCTCTCTACTCTGGGAGTAGTTTGTTGTGTGAATAGTTTGTTGTGTGTGTGACCGTCTTTTGTTATGAGGATAAAGAGGGAATGGTAGTCTGTGGGAGAAAATGCAGTAACTAGCTTTGAGTCAGACACAAACAACAAGCGTGATGAAAAAGACATTATGAATATATTTTTTTGTGATGGTACTTTAAATAGCACCCGAAAATCTTCCCAAAACGGGGAGTTGGCAGCACCACAGCTCCCTCCTTTAGACTGAGAGCAAACTTTAGATACAATTCTTACAACATTTATATCTGAAGGCATCTTTTTGGACAGTTTGTGTTCCAAAGCCCACATCCCACACTCACACTGCAGTCAGAGAGAGATACACATCCCCCATCCTCCAGGGGAAGAGTCCCTCCATGACAACTGACTCACCAGCAGCATGGAAGCACCAAGGTCTGTATTTATATAGCCTGACGTCAAATACAGTACATTCCATTCCATCCGCAAGGAATTCAATTCAATTCCCACAATCACCAAGTACAAATAGAGCGTTGATTTCTGACGGCAGTTCCGTTTCTGACGGTGGCGCCCGTACAATAGAATAGCCGACGTCCCTCCTATTCATCCTGCTAGTTAGTCTTTCCTTGTGTAATATATTGGTCTTAAATACTTTCCCCAAGGTAATGCTGATCAGGCCCATGTCTATGAGTGAGGCCAGAGGAGAAGAAGAAACCTAGAAATAAACCGAATAATGAGCAATTCTGTAGACATCCCTCCTTCCTCTGGAGTTCATGAACAGTGGCACTATTCTGTTTCTCCAGACCTAATTGCTACTAATTTAAACACCCCTGTGTATATGTGTGTATGTGTGTATGTGTGTGTTCGTACCCTTGGAGCCATGTGCGCCAGGCTCCCTCGCACACAGCCACTCGGCGAGAACCTGCCAGTTCCACCAAATTGGATCACAGTCTCTTAAATTGGAATCGGTGTTGAAGTATCAATGAGATTGGAAGGCTGACAGGGAGCAGAATTAAGGCCTTAAATGTAGCATCTGTGCAGGTCCAGACCCTCCCTATGAAAAAACAAAGAGGGAGGACATAGTGAAGAGGAAGAGACAGGAGGACGAGGCGAGGGGGACGTATGCCCGGTGAACACCAGATGTGCAAGAGAGAGAGAGAGAGAGAGAGAGAGAGAGAGAGAGAGGAGCATGTGCCCTGTTTCACTAACAGGAACCTCCACTTAGATTGGACGTGAACACCTGTCCTCAAGCTGTCCTCCTTTTTCCTGCGTGGGTCTCTCTCTCTCTATTTCAATTCAATTTCAATTTAATGGGCTTTATTGGCATGGGAATCATATGTTTACATTGCTAAACCAAGTGAAATAGATAATAAACAAAAGTGAAATTTCCAAATGAATGAAGACATTTCAACTGTCATATTATGTTTATATACAGTGTTATGCTGTGCAAATAGGAAAATAAATAAATATAAATATGGATTGTATTTCCAATGGTGTTTGTTCTTCACTGGTTGCCCTTTTCTTGTGGCAACACGTCAAAAATATTGCTGCTGTGATGACACACTGTGGTATTTCACCCAATAGATCTTTTTATAATGTAACCTTTATTTAACTAGGCAAGTCGGCTAAGAACTAATTCTCATTGAAGGCCTACCCCAGCCAAACCCGGACAATACTGTGCCAGTTGTGCACCTCCCTATGGGACTCCAAACCACAGTCAGATGTGATATAGCCTGGATTCGAACCAGCGACTGTAGTGACACCTCTTACACTGAGATGCAGTGCCTTAGACTGCTGCGCCACTCGGGAGCCCAATATGGGACTTTATCAAAATTGGACTTGTTTTCAAATTCTTTGTGGATCTGTGTAATCTGAGGGAAACATGTGTCTCTAATATGGTCATACATTTGGCAGGAGGTTAGGAAGTGCAGCTCAGTTTCAACCTCATTTTGTGGGCAGCGTGCACATAGTCTGTCTTCTCTTGAGATCCTGGTCTGCTTACGGTGGCCTTTCTCAATAGCAAGGCTATACTCACTGAGTCTGTACATAGTCAAAGCTTTCCTTAAGTTTGGGTCAGTCACAGTGGTCAGGTATTTTGCCACTGTTTACTCTCTGTTTAGGGCCAAAGAGCATTCTAGTTTGCTCAGTTTTTTTTGAAAATTCTCTCCAATGTGTCAAGTAACTATCTTTAAGTTTTCTCCTGATTTGGTTTGGTCTAATTGTGTTGCTGTCCTGGGGCTTGGACCAGCTTGGTTAGGGGTCTCTTCTCCAGGTGATGGCTTTGTTATGGTTCGGGAATCGCTTCCTTTTAGAAGGTTATAGAATTGAATGGCTCTTTTCTGGATTTTGATCATTAGTGGGTATCGGCCTATTTCCGCTCTGCATGTATTATTTGGTGTTTTATGATCTACACTGAGGATAGTTTTGCAGAATTCTGCATGCAGAGTCTCAATTTGGTCTTTGTCCCATTTTGTGAATAATGTTTTGGTGCGTGGACCCCAGACCTCACAACCAATGGGTTCTATAACTGATTCAAGTATTTTTAGTCAGATCCTAATTGGAATGTTGAATTTTATGTTCCTTTTAATGGCGTTGAATGTCCTTCTTGCCTTGTCTCTCAGATCATTCACAGCTTTGTGGAAGTTACCTGTGGCACTGATGTTTAGGCCGAGGTGTGTATAGTTTTTTGTGTGCTCTAGGTCAACAGTGTCTAAATCGAATTTTGTATTTGTGGTCCTGGCAACTGGACCTTTTTTGGAACACCATTATTTTTTGGCTTACTGAGATTTACTGTCAGGGCCCAGGTCTGACAGAATCTGTGCAGAAGATCTAGGTGCTGCTGTAGGCCCTCCTTTGTTGGGGACAGAAGCACCAGATCATCAGCAAACAGTAGACATTTGACTTCAGATTCGAGTAGGGTGAGGCCGGGTGCTGCAGACTGTTCTAGTGCCCTCGCCAATTCGTTGATATATAGGTTGAAGAGTGTGGGGCTTAAGCTGCATCCCTGTCTCACCCCACTGGAAAGAAATGTGTGTTTTTTGCCAATTTTAAACGCACAATTGTTGTTTGTGTACATGGATTTTACAATGTCGTATGTTTTTCCCCCAACACCACTTTCCATCAATTTGTATAGCAGACCCTCATGCTAAATTGAGTCAAAAGCTATTTTGAATTCAACAAAGCATGAGAAGACTCCAAATATTGGGGAAATATGCCAGAGTTGATGATGATGTTAAAGAGTTTAAGTATAGCCAATTGGAATTTGTCTGTATATTTGATCATTTCATTGAGGATACCATCAACACCACAGGCCTTTTTGGGTTGGAGTTTTTTTTGTTTGTCCTGTAGCTCATTCAAGGTCATTGGAGAATCCAGTGGGTTCTGGTAGTCTTTATTAGTTGATTCTAAAATTTGTATTTGATCATGTATATGTTTTTGCTGTTTGTTCTTTGTTATAGAGCCAAAAAGATTGGAGAAGTGGTTTATCCACACATCTCTCTGCTCTCTCTCCCTCTATCCCTCTCTCCTATCTCTTTCTCTCTGCTTTCTCTTCCTCTCTCTGCTCTCTCTGCTCTCTTGTCCTTTCTTTCTCTCTCTCTATCCCTCTCTCTCACTCTCCTCTCTTCCTCTCCTCTCTCTCCCTTCTCTCTCTCTTTCTCCCGCTCTCTGTATTAACAAGCCTTATGTCATACAGTGTTATTTTGGTATACAGCACTACACTATATTTATTGTTTTTGTAGTATACACTTGCCTGTGGTCTTAAGTCAGTTCTTTCTTTATGTGGGCTTCATCTGCTGAAGGGGAAATCAGTAGACAATACATACAGTATATATGCAGTAGTGAAGCCTTGTTCTTGATATTGTGGCAGTAGTGAAGCCTTGTTCTTGAGATTGTGGCAGTAGTGAAGCCATGTTCTTGATATTGTGGCAGTAGTGAAGCCTTGTTCTTGATATTGTGGCAGTAATGAAGCCATGTTCTTGAGATTGTGGCAGTAGTGATATTATAATGTATTGCCACCAGGACCCGCCAGATTATGGGTGTGTACAGCAAGCAGTTTAGCAGTTACACCGGCAGGCCCCGGTGGCAATACATTTCTAAAATCGAAAGCTTACCTTGACTTGGAAGAGTTGGAGTGTTGGATAGCCTTAGCCAGCCAGGTAACAAATATAATTAGTAAACATGTTAGTTCTTGTAGCTATGTTGACTATGGTGAATATTGTGGCAGTAGTGAAGCCTAGCTCTTGCTATTGTTGATTACTCAGATAGAAAACATGAGTCATATATAAAAATGCAAAATAAACATAAATCAGCATATCTGTTGTACTTGTATTTAAACAGGGAGTCACCATTTAGACCAGGGTCTCTTTCACAGTGGAGCCTTGCATATACAATTTCATTAGATAAAATACAAAATAAAACAAGTAAAATACAGACCGACACAAATATTCAATAAAAACAATTACTTGCTCAATAAGAAGGTCCCCAGTAAAAAAATGTAATTGCCCAACTGGTACCAGAACATCAAATTGTAATGTATTTTTTGTAGTTGGTTCCAGCAATGAGGTGCTTTAAAACTAAAAGCGGTTTTACCATCTGGGGTGGACATATATACAGATACATTACAGACTGACTGCTGGGATTACCATCTGGGGTGGACATATATACAGATACATTAGAGACTGACTGCTGGGATTACCATCTGGGGTGGACATATATACAGATACATTACAGATTGACCGCTGGGAATACCATCTGGGGTGGACATATATACAGATACATTACAGACTGACTGCTGGGATTACCATCTGGGGTGGACATATATACAGATACATTACAGAGTGACTGCTGGGATTACCATCTGGGGTGGACATATATACAGATACATTACAGATTGACCGCTGGGATTACCATCTGGGGTGGACATATATGCAGTTACATTACAGATTGACCGCTGGGATTACCATCTGGGGTGGACAAATATACAGATACATTACAGATTGACCGCTGGGATTACCATCTGGGGTGGACAAATATACAGATAC
This sequence comes from Salvelinus alpinus, assembly GCF_045679555.1. Classification (NCBI taxonomy): domain Eukaryota; kingdom Metazoa; phylum Chordata; class Actinopteri; order Salmoniformes; family Salmonidae; genus Salvelinus; species Salvelinus alpinus. Next base: position 92,789,214 of record NC_092090.1, read on the forward strand.
ATTACAGATTGACCGCTGGGAATACCATCTGGGGTGGACAAATATACAGATACATTAGAGGCACGTCACTTCTCCTCCCCCACATCCCCCCATCTCTCCCCACATTCCCCATCTCTCCCCACATCCCCCCATCTCTCCCCACATCCCCCCATCTCTCCCCACATCCCCCCCATCTCTCCCCACATCCCCCATCTCTCCCCACATCCCCCATCTCTCCCCACATCCCCCCATCTCTCCCCTCACCCCCCCATCTCTCCCCAAATCCCCCCATCTCTCCCCACATCCCCCCATCTCTCCCCACATCCCCCCATCTCTCCCCACATCCCCCATCTCTCCCCACATCCCCCCATCTCTCCCCTCATCCCCCCATCTCTCCCCTCATCCCCCCATCTCTCCCCACATCCCCCCATCTCTCCCCACATCCCCCCATCTCTCCCCTCACCCCCCCATCTCTCCCCACATCCCCCCATCTCTCCCCACATCCCCCATCTCTCCCCACATCCCCCATCTCTCCCCACATCCCCCCATCTCTCCCCTCACCCCCCCATCTCTCCCCACATCCCCCCATCTCTCCCCACATCCCCCCATCTCTCCCCACATCCCCCCATCTCTCCCCACATCCCCCCATCTCTCCCCACATCCCCCATCTCTCCCCACATCCCCCCATCTCTCCCCACATCCCCCCATCTCTCCCCACATCCCCCATCTCTCCCCACATCCCCCCATCTCTCCCCTCATCCCCCCATCTCTCCCCACATCCCCCCATCTCTCCCCACATCCCCCCATCTCTCCCCTCACCCCCCCATCTCTCCCCACATCCCCCCATCTCTCCCCACATCCCCCATCTCTCCCCACATCCCCCCATCTCTCCCCACATCCCCCATCTCTCCCCACATCCCCCCATCTCTCCCCTCACCCCCCCATCTCTCCCCACATCCCCCCATCTCTCCCCACATCCCCCATCTCTCCCCACATCCCCCCATCTCTCCCCACATCCCCCCATCTCTCCCCTCATCCCCCATCTCTCCCCACATCCCCCCATCTCTCCCCACATCCCCCCATCTCTCCCCTCACCCCCCCATCTCTCCCCACATCCCCCCATCTCTCCCCACATCCCCCATCTCTCCCCACATCCCCCCATCTCTCCCCACATCCCCCCATCTCTCCCCTCATCCCCCATCTCTCCCCACATCCCCCCATCTCTCCCCACATCCCCCCATCTCTCCCCACATCCCCCCATCTCTCCCCACATCCCCCATCTCTCCCCACATCCCCCCATCTCTCCCCCACATCCCCCCATCTCTCCCCACATCCCCCCATCTCTCCCGCACATCCCCCCATCTCTCCCCTCATCCCCCCATCTCTCCCCATCATCCCCCCATCTCTCCCCACATCCCCCCATCTCTCCCCACATCCCCCCATCTCTCCCCACATCCCCCCATCTCTCCCCACATCCCCCCATCTCTCCCCACATCCCCCCATCTCTCCCCACATCCCCCCATCTCTCCCCTCATCCCCCATCTCTCCCCACATCCCCCCATCTCTCCCCACATCCCCCCATCTCTCCCCACATCCCCCCATCTCTCCCCACATCCCCCCATCTCTCCCCTCATCCCCCATCTCTCCCCACATCCCCCCATCTCTCCCCACATCCCCCATCTCTCCCCACATCCCCCCATCTCTCCCCTCACCCCCCCATCTCTCCCCACATCCCCCCATCTCTCCCCACATCCCCCATCTCTCCCCACATCCCCCCATCTCTCCCCACATCCCCCCATCTCTCCCCACATCCCCCCATCTCTCCCCACATCCCCCATCTCTCCCCACATCCCCCCATCTCTCCCCACATCCCCCCATCTCTCCCCACATCCCCCCATCTCTCCCCACATCCCCCCATCTCTCCCCACATCCCCCATCTCTCCCCACATCCCCCCATCTCTCCCCACATCCCCCCATCTCTCCCCACATCCCCCCATCTCTCCCCTCATCCCCCATCTCTCCCCACATCCCCCCATCTCTCCCCACATCCCCCCATCTCTCCCCTCACCCCCCCATCTCTCCCCACATCCCCCCATCTCTCCCCACATCCCCCATCTCTCCCCACATCCCCCCATCTCTCCCCTCATCCCCCCATCTCTCCCCACATCCCCCCATCTCTCCCCACATCCCCCATCTCTCCCCACATCCCCCCATCTCTCCCCACATCCCCCCATCTCTCCCCACATCCCCCCATCTCTCCCCACATCCCCCCATCTCTCCCCACATCCCCCCATCTCTCCCCTCATCCCCCCATCTCTCCCCACATCCCCCCATCTCTCCCCACATCCCCCCATCTCTCCCCACATCCCCCCATCTCTCCCCACATCCCCCCATCTCTCCCCACATCCCCCCATCTCTCCCCTCATCCCCCCATCTCTCCCCACATCCCCCCATCTCTCCCCACATCCCCCCATCTCTCCCCTCATCCCCCCATCTCTCCCCACATCCCCCCATCTCTCCCCACATCCCCCATCTCTCCCCACATCCCCCCATCTCTCCCCTCATCCCCCCATCTCTCCCCACATCCCCCCATCTCTCCCCACATCCCCCCATCTCTCCCCACATCCCCCATCTCTCCCCACATCCCCCCATCTCTCCCCTCATCCCCCCATCTCTCCCCACATCCCCCCATCTCTCCCCACATCCCCCCATCTCTCCCCACATCCCCCATCTCTCCCCACATCCCCCCATCTCTCCCCACATCCCCCCATCTCTCCCCTCATCCCCCATCTCTCCCCACATCCCCCCATCTCTCCCCACATCCCCCATCTCTCCCCACATCCCCCCATCTCTCCCCTCACCCCCCCATCTCTCCCCACATCCCCCCATCTCTCCCCACATCCCCCATCTCTCCCCACATCCCCCCATCTCTCCCCACATCCCCCCATCTCTCCCCACATCCCCCATCTCTCCCCACATCCCCCATCTCTCCCCACATCCCCCCATCTCTCCCCTCACCCCCCCATCTCTCCCCACATCCCCCCATCTCTCCCCACATCCCCCATCTCTCCCCACATCCCCCCATCTCTCCCCACATCCCCCCATCTCTCCCCTCATCCCCCATCTCTCCCCACATCCCCCCATCTCTCCCCACATCCCCCCATCTCTCCCCTCATCCCCCCATCTCTCCCCACATCCACATGTCTCCTTCCTCTCCCGTCTCTCACCTCTCATAGGTTTCCAATGGTAACAGCGTCCTCATGGGTTTTATGTTGAGGACAAAGCAGAGGCTTAGTTATTCCTGTGTGTGTGTGTACATGTGTGTTTGTGGCTTTCTGTTGCTGCTGCGCCTGCTCCATGTCTAGTTGCCTGGCGTCACCTGTCACCGTGCAGCGAGGAGAGGGTAACACTTTGAAGCTTCGTAGCGCCGCTGCCGCTCCCACCCTCGCCCGAGCAAGCAAGTTTATTTACTTCATTTAAATATCACGCCAAAAGCCCCAAACAAACCTTCAAACACAGCTCCCCTCTGACACAGCTGCTACTGTGGATCTGACTCAGGCCGTATGGTTGTTGGCTGTGAGAGCTCTTTCTTTCTCTTTTTCTCAGTTTCTCTCTCTCTCTCTGTCTCTCTGTCTCTCTGTGTGTGTGTGTGGCTGCTGTTGAGGGATAGGCCCTCAGTGAAGAGCAGAGCATGGGGCAGAAGGATGCTGACTCCAAGGCTGTCTGCCTGTCTAGCCCTAATCACTCTATCTCCTCGCTCAGCATTCACAGGGTATAGGGTTAAGTTGACCCTAGATACGGATCTTGGGTCAGTTTTCTATTTTTACCACTAATGGTTAAGATCAGGATTGGGCGAGAAGAAGCTGATCCTAGATCTGTATATAGGGGAAACTTCAACCTAGAGCCATCTGCTGGGAGAGGATTACTGGTAGTCTGTTGCTCCCATGGTTCATTTATACTTAGCTACCTAGAGAGGAGAGGAACTAACAGAGCAGGAAGGAGGGGAGAAGGAGAGGAGGTTTTCTATTGTGAAGAGATGGGAGACTGTTTCTAATGCAGTCAAGTCTTTGCTGGTTAATTAGGTCATTGGAAAGCGATGAATGTCAAGGTAAACAGTGTGACTGTACTGTATTCACTAACGGACCCTGGGACTTTGTGTAGAAGGGCTGTGTGAAAAGAGAGGACACAGTCATCTACTGCGTCGATCCAACAGCACCCTTATGCCACAAACACTGATTTGGGGAAGTTCAACGTGTTGGAAAGAGTCCCACAGCCAATTTTCTAACAAATCAACATGTTGCTAGCTGGGAGCATGTCTTTGTTTTTTGTCAGGAAAAAAATATCCAGGAAAAAAAACATACACACATATTTTAATTATGCTTTTAACAAGAGGACTTTTTTCAGTTGGAAAACGTTAGCAACCGATGTAACATCAAGAAATAAATGTGTGTTATAAAACACAGTACATCTTGTCGTAGAAAGGAATGATTAAAGCAATCCAACTTTTTGAGTAATTAGTTCATTTTCCTACGACTCCTACCGAGGGGAGAAATCGTCAGTCGCAATAGTCTCCATTGTTTTTTCTTCCCTTCATTCATCTCTCTTCCCTTCCCTCGTTTCTCTTGCCTTCCGCCCACCTTCCCTCCTTCCGCTGCCGCTCCTACTGGTTCTTAGCTGTTTAATGCTCCAGCCTCACCTCCAGCTGCATCTCTCTGGGGTCAGAGTTGTTGTTGATCTCGGAGATGAAGGCAGTATCTGTTGTGATGCAATGGCGTGCTGTTGGCATGCTGTTCCACTTCCAGCACGGCTCAGTAGTGTGTACAGTTAATTAGATCAACTCATGCTCTCCTCCCATCCTCATGAAACTCCAGGCTCTCCGTTTTGCCTTGAGTGCCTGAGTTCCCATCTGTAATGTTCTTTTTGGAAGGAGGAGAGAAAAGAGAAGAGAAGAGAAGAGAAGAGAGAGAGAGAGAGAGAGAGAGAGAGAGAGAGAGAGAGAGAGAGAGAGAGAGAGAGAGAGAGAGAGAGAGAGAGAGAGAGAGAGAGAGAGAGAGAGAGAGAGAGAGAGAGAGAGAGAGAGAGAGAGAGAGAGAGAGAGAGAGAGAGAGAGAGAGAGAGAGAGAGAGAGAGAGAGAGAGAGAGAGAGAGAGAGAGAGAGAGAGAGAGAGAGAGAGAGAGAGAGAGAGAGAGAGAGAGAGAGAGAGAGAGAGAGAGAGAGAGAGAGAGAGAGAGAGAGAGAGAGAGAGAGAGAGAGAGAGAGAGGCTGGCTGTCTAAACACTCGTCTCTCATGTCAGGGAAGGAGGAGCGGTGACGATGACAGCCGCAAGCTGTGGACTTCTCTACCAGGGTCAGAGGTTATTTGCTGCATTCTGGGTACTCTGGGACAGGTACTGCTGGGATTTTTCATCGTGAAAATGGCATCTATCTTCCCTGTGCGGCAAGACGTCAGTTTGATTTGTTTATTTGGGATAAAGGAGCAGGCACACACATAATTGTACATGCATGCTTGTAAGCTAGCATACACACCAGCAGGCAAAGATATTTATTTACATGTACACTTACAGCTCTTATTTCACACGCAGTTATTTGCGTATTATTTGCATTTATGACAGACATATAAAAGTAAACATACTGTGTACACACTCAAACACTCACAAACTGTGCATACACACACAGTCCTCCCCCCCCCCAAACACACACGCACACTCTCACACACACGCACACACTCAAACACACACAGCCCCCCCCACACACACACTCACACGCACACTCACACACACACTCACACACACACACACACACTCAAACTGTGCACACTCTCACACACACGCGCACACACATACACATACACACACACAATCAAACACTCAAACTGTACACACACACACACACACACACACACACACACACACACACACACACACACACACACACACACACACACATACACACACACACACACACACACACACACACACACACACACACACACACACACACACACACACATACTGTACATACACACACACACACACACACACACACACACACACACACACACACACACACACACACACACACACACACACACACACACACACACACACACACTACTGTACATACACACACACACACACACACACACACACACACACACACACACACACACACACACACACACACACACACACACACACACATACTGTACATACACACACACACACACACACACACACACACACACACACACACACACACACACACACACACACACACACACACACACACACATACTGTACATACACACACACACACACACACACACACACACACACACACACACACACACACACATACTGTACATACACACACACACACACACACACACACACACACACACACACACACACACACACACACACACATACTGTACATACACACACACACACACACACACACACACACACACACACACACACACACACACACACACACACATACTGTACACACACACCCAGCCCCCCCCCCCCCCCCACACACACGCACACTAGCACCCCAGGCTTTTGATGTCTCAGCATCTGAAACATTGAACATATAAATCCACATGGATCACAACGAGACACAGTTCCAGTGAATACAGTGAGCTAGTCATCAATGCAGCCATCAATGCAGCCATCAATGCAGCCATCAATGCAGCCATCAATACAGCCACCAATACAGCCATCAACACAGCCATCAACACAGCCATCAATGCAGCCATTAATGCAGCCATCAATACAGCCATCAATACTGCCATCAATGCAGGCATCAATGCCCTGATAACAGCTTTCATTGTTTTCTACAATGTAGAAAATAGTAAATACAGTTTTTAACAATCACTTTGGCACTAATTTCAGAACCTTGTGTTCATTTTTCAAAACTCTGTTCAAAACATTGCATTGTGCAATCATATCTTTAAAGAAACCTTGCACTTGCAGAATCTTTGGTTCAAATAACTAATTTATCATGAAAAACCATAGGAACATTCATTTAGATCACCCACACACAAGATACCAATAGTTTCACTGTGTAGTTGTTCGTACAGTCATTAAATAGTGTAGTACAAAATATGTGTTACATGTTTCATTATGGTACTACACGTAAATACGTCACTGTAAAAGGACTAGTAGAGAGAATACTACAGACACAGTGGAATCATTGAACAAAATCAGAAATGTATTGATGAAATACAATAAAATCACAACATAGGTTTCTTTGAATCAAAGCAAAAATAATTAGTGACAAAAAAAGAAAAAACAGTTAAAGGTCAACTGCAGTGTTCCTCACCTGGCTTCCTGTAAAAACCAGAACAAATGGTTGATTACTGTACTTCTATATTTCCATCAACCCTGTCTTGTGGATTTGGCCACAGGTTCTCATCCACATCACAATGGATGTTTTCATTAGCCAAACATCTTGGGAAGAATCTTCGGGCGAATCCAGGCCTGACACTGGTCTGCCGGGATGTCATTGCATTCGTCATCCATGGCCTGGAGAAGGGTGGCTTGTTCGTGAGGGCGCCTATCATATACCTTCCACCTCCATGTGGAGAAAAATTCCTCAATCGGGTTTTAGGAAAGGAGAGTATGGGGGTAAGTACAGGGTGGTAAATTGTGGATGGGCCTGAAACCATGCTTGCACCATTTGAGCATGGTGGAACCTGACATTATCCCTCACAATGACATAGGTCACGCCATCAGCTCTACAGACCTGATTTAGCTCATCAAGGAAGGTTTTATTCGAACAGCGAATCATGTGGCTGCCTGCAACTCAATATATAGAGTATAGAGAGTAGAGAGCTTTAGATGTTGTTCGACCAAACATTAGAATGGGCAAGATGTGTAATCTAAGCAACTTTGACCGTGGTATGATTGTTGATGCCACACATGGTGATTCCAGCATCTCAGAAACAGCTGCCTTCCTGGGATTTTTACTCACTACAGTCTCTAGAGTTTACAGAGAATGGTGCGATAAACTCAACACATTCAGTGAGCGGCAGTTCTGTGGGCAAAACACCTTGTTAATGAGAGAGGTCAGAGGAGAATGTCCAGACTCATTCAAGCTAACAGAAAGGCCACACATGCTCAAATAACAGCCGTTTAAAACAATGGTGCGCAGAAGGGCATCTCTTAACGTACAACACCGTGAATAATTCAGGCTGTTGTGGAGGCAAAAGTGGTCCTATCCAGTACTGGATAGGTGTACCTAATAAAGTGGCCGATGAGTGTACAGTAATGTCAAATCTGAAAACATGGTCTGGAAAAGTGCTACATGGGACCATAGAAACAGTGTCTGATAAAGAATGATGATGAAATATTACATCCATAGATAATGTAGTCCAATTGGTTCATGATCCACTGTAATTGGTGTCAATGGATCTCGTTATCCTGAAACTTTCATGATCTAAACATGGAATATTGTTCGTCAGTTTCCATAAAACTATGCATTAAGAGTAATGCAACAGTTACTTATCATTTTGATCAGTTGTATCAATTGATAGCTATATCATTGTAATGAAATGAATAGACAGTCATTTCAGATTTGTGAATTGCATTTTGAAATGGTAATACTTTGATGTTAAGTTGTGTCATTTTGAACAGGTGATTTTAGTTCAATGAACAAATGATCTTAGCTTTATGTGTATTGTTTCCAAGCAATTGGAAAAAGTGTTAGTTTTGAAAAATTTGCATGTTGATCATTGGTTGTGAGTTTTGTGTCTAGAGTTTTGAAAAATGACATCAAGGTTCCCGAAATTAGTGCCACAGTGATTGTAAAAACGGCAATAAAGAAAAACCCTTGAATGAGTAGGTGTCCAAACTTTTAACCGGTAGTGTTTATACAGTAGACCTTCTAGTGATCCAATTTAGCAGCAGCACAAAGGCAGAGCAAGCCAATGTTGCCTAATAAGTCAAGTGCTCTGTGCATTCTTAGATCTTCACGTCAACAAAATGCCAACAATGTGCTCACAGAAACAAATAACATCATCGATGTCAATGTCACGTTCATTTTCAGGCAGAGGCTAAACACAGTGTGTTATTGAGTAGCACAATAATGCCAAAGCTCCTCCTACTACAGAAAACATTTGACAGAGAGGATGAAAAGAGGCCACAGCAAGGCATTCAGCCAGCTCCCAACAATGTGTCCCTGGCCATTTGTATTTATTGGCAGAAAAGAAGGTGAAAAACCCAAGTCATAGACATCAATGCACATCACTGTGACTGCTTTTGAAAAAAAACAGGAGAAAAAATGTACATATTTATCATCTTATGAATTTGAGTTTTCATAGTTAAGGTTATTGGTTTTAAGTCAACTAAAGTGGTGTGTGTCTTTGTAGAGTGGTGTGTGTCTTTGTAGAGTGGTGTGTATCTTTGTAGAGTGGTGTGTATCTTTGTAGAGTGGTGTGTGTCTTTGTAGAGTGGTGTGTATCTTTGTAGAGTGGTGTGTGTCTTTGTAGAGTGGTGTGTATCTTTGTAGAGTGGTGTGTTTCTTTGTAGAGTGGTGTGTTTCTTTGTAGAGTGTTGTGTGTCCTTGTAGAGTGGTGTGTGTCTTTGTAGAGTGGTGTGTTTCTTTGTAGAGTGGTGTGTATCTTTGTAGAGTGGTGTGTATCTTTGTAGAGTGGTGTGTATCTTTGTAGAGTGGTGTGTATCTTTGTAGTGGTGTGTATCTTTGTAGAGTGTTGTGTATCTTTGTAGAGTGTTGTGTATCTTTGTAGAGTGGTGTGTATCTTTGTAGAGTGTTGTGTATCTTTGTAGAGTGGTGTGTTTCTTTGTAGAGTGTTGTGTATCTTTGTAGAGTGGTGTGTGTCCTTGTAGAGTGGTGTGTGTCCTTGTTGAGTGGTGTGTGTCTTTGTAGAGTGGTGTGTGTGTTGGTTGTTTGTTTGGGAAACATCACGCTGTGTGATTACGCGTTTAAAACATTTGCAAATTAAATTATGAATAAACAGCGTTTCTGCTGAGTTGTGGAGTAGATATTTTGTTGTAGCTTTTAACTAGAAGCAGACAGTTAAGTAGCTTGGGTAACCTGCTCAGCCGTCTCTCACGTCTCTGTTGCTCCATTAATCCGTTCCCTTTTCTCTTCTCTAATAGCTTCTTCCCTCTCGACCCTCTCTACTTTACTCTCTCCCTCTCTCCTTTACTCTCTCCCTCTCTCCTCTACTCTCACCCTCTCTCTCCTCTCTCCTCTACTCTCTCCCCTCTTTCCTTTAATCTCTCCCTCTCTCCCCTCTCTCCTTTACTCTCTCCCTCTCTCCCCTCTCTCCTCTACTCTCACCCCCTCTCTCCTCTACTCTCTCCCTCTCTCCCCTCTCTCCTTTACTCTCTCCCCTCTTTCCTTTACTCTCTCCCTCTCTCCTTTACCCTCTCTCTGTCTCCCCTCTCCTTTACTCTCTCCCTCTCTCCCCTCTTTCCTTTACTCGCTCTCTGTATCCCCTCTCCTTTACTCTCTCCCCTCTCTCCTTTACTCTCTCCCTCTCTCCCCCTCTCCTTTACGCTCTCCCTCTCTCCCCTCTCCTTTACTCTCTCCCCTCTCTCCTTTACTCTCTCCCTCTCTCCCCTCTCCTTTACTCTCTCCCTCTCTCTCCCCTCTCCTTTACTCACTCCTTCTCTCTCCCTTCTCCTTTACTCACTCCTTCTCTCTCCCCTCTCCTTTACGCACTCCCTCTCTCCCCTCTCTCCTTTACTCTCTCCCTCTCTCTCCCCTCTCCTTTACACACTCACTCTCTCCCTCTCTCCTTTACTCTCTCCCTCTCCCCTCTCTCCTTTACTCTCTCCCTCTCTCCCTCTCTCTCCTTTACTCAGTCCTTCTCTCCCTCTCTCCTCTCCCTCCTTTACTCTCTCCCTCTCTCCCCTCTCTCCTTTACTCAGTCCCTCTCTCCCTCTCCCTCTCTCTCTCTCCTTCTCTCCCTCTCCCCTCTCTCCTTCTCTCCCTCTCCCCTCTCTCCCTCTCTCCTTTACTCTCTCCCCTCTCTCCTTTACTCTCTCCCCTCTCTCCTTTACTCTCTCCCCTCTCTCCCCTCTCTCCTTTACTCAGTCCCTCTCTCCCTTTCTCCCTCTCTCCCCTCTCTCCTTTTCTCTCTCCCTCTCTCCCTCTCACTCTCTTTCTTTCCCTCTCTCCCTTTCTAAGAAAAATTGTCTGTCGTTCATCGTCTAGTTTTTCATCTTGCTCTCTCTTTCTTGCTCTCTCTTTCCCCACTGCTCTCCCTCCCCCTCTCTCTTCCTTCCTCTCTCTTTCCCCACTGCTCTCCCTCCCCCTCTCTCTTCCTTCCTCTCTCTTTCCCCACTGCTCTCCCTCCCCCCTCTCTCTCTCGTCCTCTGTCTTGGTGCTCATGCATGGTAAGGGACTGAAAGTCAAGCATTCCATCAAACACCAAGAGGCCAATAGTTTTACATGCGATTGGGGTTTTTGATCGCTGTCGGATCTGCGGGAAATGATTATGTCACTCAATGTTTGCAGTGTGGAGAGGCTGAGATTGAAATGGCAGCCAGTTTTAGAGGAATCAGCAGAGCTACAGTTCTGGCACACTGCCAGTTGACTGAAAGGATGACTCCTCATACATAATTACCACAGGAGCCCCGCCACCCCTCCCTTTTCATCATCCCTCCACCCGTCCTCCTTCTTCCTCTCTTCTCCGCTGCCCTGACCATGTTTCAAATCAGTGTGCAAATATGTCCCTTGGAACTGCTGCTCTGTTTGAAGAGGTTTCTCTCTATTTCGCTCTCTATTTTTCTCCCTCTCTTTTTTCAAAAAGAGCTTTGAAGAGCTTTTTAGCCAAAGCTCTTCAAAGCGTCCTTTGTTCCTAACCCTGCCCTAGGGCACATGTGGAGTTTTCCTAACCCTGTCCTAGGGTAAAGGTTGAGTTTTCCTAACCCTGCCCTAGGGCACATGTGGAGTTTTCCTAACCCTGCCCTAGGGGAAAGGTTGAGTTTTCCTAACCCTGCCCTAGGGGAAAGGTTGAGTTTTCCTAACCCTGCCCTAGGGGAAAGGTTGAGTTTTCCTAACCCTGCCCTAGGGCACATGTGGAGTTTTCCTAACCCTGCCCTAGGGTAAAGGTTGAGTTTTCCTAACCCTGTCCTAGGGGAAAGGTTGAGTTTTCCTAACCCTGCCCTAGGGCACATGTGGAGTTTTCCTAACCCTGCCCTAGGGTAAAGGTTGAGTTTTCCTAACCCTGTCCTAGGGGAAAGGTTGAGTTTTCCTAACCCTGTCCTAGGGGAAAGGTTGAGTTTTCCTAACCCTGTCCTAGGGGAAAGGTTGAGTTTTCCTAACCCTGCCCTAGGGTAAAGGTTGAGTTTTCCTAACCCTGCCCTAGGGTAAAGGTTGAGTTTTCCTAACCCTGCCCTAGGGTAAAGGTTGAGTTTTCCTAACCCTGCCCTACTAGGGTAAAGGTTGAGTTTTCCTAACCCTGCCCTACTAGGGTAAAGGTTGAGTTTTCCTAACCCTGCCCTAGGGTAAAGGTTGAGTTTTCCTAACCCTGCCCTACTAGGGTAAAGGTTGAGTTTTCCTAACCCTGCCCTACTAGGGTAAAGGTTGAGTTTTCCTAACCCTGCCCTACTAGGGTAAAGGTTGAGTTTTCCTAACCCTGCCCTAGGGGAAAGGTTGAGTTTTCCTAACCCTGCCCTAGGGGAAAGGTTGAGTTTTCCTAACCCTGCCCTAGGGGAAAGGTTGAGTTTTCCTAACCCTGCCCTAGGGCACATGTGGAGTTTTCCTAACCCTGCCCTAGGGCACATGTGGAGTTTTCCTAACCCTGCCCTATGGTAAAGGTTGAGTTTTCCTAACCATGCCCTAGGGTAAAGGTTGAGTTTTCCTAACCCTGCCCTAGGGTAAAGGTTGAGTTTTCCTAACCATGCCCTATGGTAAAGGTTGAGTTTTCCTAACCATGCCCTAGGGTAAAGGTTGAGTTTTCCTAACCCTGCCCTAGGGTAAAGGTTGAGTTTTCCTAACCATGCCCTATGGTAAAGGTTGAGTTTTCCTAACCCTGCCCTAGGGGAAAGGTTGAGTTTTCCTAACCATGCCCTATGGTAAAGGTTGAGTTTTCCTAACCATGCCCTATGGTAAAGGTTGAGTTTTCCTAACCCTGCCCTACTAGGGTAAAGGTTGGGTTTTCCTAACCATGCCCTAGGGTAAAGGTTGAGTTTTCCTAACCCTGCCCTACTAGGGGAAAGGTTGAGTTTTCCTAACCCTGCCCTAGGGGAAAGGTTGAGTTTTCCTAACCATGCCCTATGGTAAAGGTTGAGTTTTCCTAACCCTGCCCTACTAGGGGAAAGGTTGAGTTTTCCTAACCCTGCCCTACTAGGGGAAAGGTTGAGTTTTCCTAACCCTGCCCTAGGGGAAAGGTTGAGTTTTCCTAACCCTGCCCTAGGGTAAAGGTTGAGTTTTCCTAACCCTGCCCTACTAGGGTAAAGGTTGGGTTTTCCTAACCCTGTCCTAGGGTAAAGGTTGAGTTTTCCTAACCCTGCCCTAGGGTAAAGGTTGAGTTTTCCTAACCCTGCCCTACTAGGGTAAAGGCTGAGTTTTCCTAACCATGCCTTAGGGTAAAGGTTGAGTTTTCCAAACCCTGCCCTAGTAAGTCGTGCTCTCCTGTCTCATGTGTCATCCCTGTCTGTGCGGGCAGTTGCCATTTTGTAATTCAGTTCTCAGCCCCCTTAGCGTTGCAGCCGTACGTGAGACTGAGAGGTACAGAAGGTAGAGATTGATGAGGGACGATGGTTTCCTCCTCTCCAGCTGGTGACTTGGACAAGAAAAGCCTGGAGGGACACAGGCCCACTGCCTTCTTATCTCTGTCATCAGTAGGTGTTTGAGCCAGGCTGTATACGCCCCAGAGAGGATGTATGGAGAAGCTGTTGTTCAATACCATGTACTGCGGGCATTAAGGTGTGCTGATTTCAGGGTGATTGTCTGAAACGTGTTGGCAGTGGCCAATGTGAGTGCCTTGGTATTTTTAGGATGGTCTATATCTGAGGTTAGCCTCATATTTTTTCTTTGATAATTGAAATAATTTTAGAAATGACAAACTGTAGCTTTAAGATATCATCATTTGTCCAAATTAAAAAACGTATTTAGCATGGCTAGCGTTACCAGGTATAACACGTTGTATGGAGTGTCTAAGCTGTTTGTTTATCTAGCATCATCTAGATTGCTTATGATACATTTAATCAATTTCACCAGTTAGTGAGTTTTTCATATGTGACTCACCACCTGGATTCGATCTTATGTAGCAACATTTGATTTTCTGTTTTCTTACAGTGGAGAAAAGTAGAGACTCAGAGCTACAAAATGGTATATCATACTTTGCATTTGAGGAAACAATAGAAAGTAATTCTGCTTTGAAAGTTGATCAACTTGTAAACTCACTTTTGAGAAAACCGTCTTTCAATGTTTTGGTACTACTATTGGAGAGCCCTTCTTTGTCTCCACCCATTCAGCATCGTTCACACCCTCTTAAGCCTTCGCCCCACCCGTCTCTTTAAGGTTTGATCCGTGCGTTCTCTAATAACTTGCCAGCTACTTCCAGACTTCTAAGAGAGAGAGAGAACAGCTCACTGAACATTACTCACCCCTAGCAGAGCTGGTAAGGCTATTATGTTATCCAGAGCGTTGGTGACTGCAAATCAAATCAAATTGTATTTGTCACATGCGCCGAATACAACAGGTGAGACCTTACAGTGAAATGCTTACTTACAAGCCCTTAAGCCCTTAACCAACAATGCAGTTTTAAGAAAATCCCTAAAACAGTAAGAGATAAAAATAACAAATAATTAAAGAGCAGCAGTAAAATAACAATAGCGAGGCTATATACAGAGGATACCGGTAAAGAGTCAATGTGCGGGGGGGCACCAGTTAGTCGAGGTAATTGAGATAATATGTAGATATAGGTAGAGTTATTAAAGTGGCTCTGCGTAGATAATAACAGAGAGTAGCGGCAGCGGCGGGGGGGGGTAATGCAAATGGTCTGAGTAGCCATTTGATCATCCAGGATCGCGTAGCAGTGCAGACGTTGTTTGTCATTGTCCCGTGTAAATGTCGTTTTTTCGTATTTTTTCGTATATATTTCAATGTATTTCAATCTCTTTTTCCATTTTTAAATTAAATATACCTTCCGGCAACCCGCCTCACCCAATGTGATACGGATCTGCTATTTTTAGACCTTATAGCCAGAACCTCCATCAGAGGCTAATCAGCTAATTAGCTACTAGCTTTAGCACTGCCTTTACCTTTAGCACAGACACCAGGCGCTTTTAGCCTGGATAATACTCGCCAGTCTGCCAGTCTGTACAGTACGATATCAACCCTGAGCATACCGGACTGTTTTTCTCCACTACAACACCGGATTCCTGCCGTAAGCCCTGGACCATTACTCCTGATCATCGCAGCTAGCTAGCTGCTACTGAGTGGCCCAGCCCCGAAGCTAGCCTTGAGCCAGGCCCATCTCCCGGCCTGCTCAGTGGACCCTATGGTCACTCCACTAAATCACCGGATTCTTGCCGTAAGCTCTGGACCTTTGCATCGGATCATCGCAGCTAGCTAGCTGCTATCGAGTGGTTATAGTGGCTAATGCCCTTGTCCCGAAGCGAGCACCAGTTAGCCTCGAGCTAGGCGCATCTCCCGGCTAGCAAACAAAGTTACTCCAGCTACAATACCTCTTTTGACAACTGGCCTGGACCCTTTGTCGACACGGAGCCCCGCCGATCCATCACGACTGGTCTGCCGACGTAATTCCATCCGTTGTGCCCTCAACCGGCCTTTGGCGGACGTCGGTGAAGAAGCTTCTACTAGCCCCGGCCTGCTAACTTTTTTTTAACGCCTTGTCTCCCGCTTGCTAGCGTAGTAAGGACTACCTAGCGGCTTCCCTGTTTCATCTATTACTGTTCACTGGACCATATGATCACTTGGCTACATAGCTGATGCCTGCTGGACTGTTCATTAATCACGGTACTCCATTTTGTTTATTTTGTTTATCTGTCGGCCCCAGCCTCTAACTCAGGCCTTGTGTGTAGTTAAGTGACCCTCTCTGCTGTCTCTCTCTAATGTCAATATGCCTTGTATACTGTTGTTTAAGGTAGTTATAATTGTTTTAGTTCACTGCGGAGCCCCTCGTCCCACACAACATGCCTCATGTTCCTCTTTTGTCCCACCTTCCACACATGCGGTGACCTCACCCAGCATAACTAGTGCGTCCAGAGATGCAACCTCTCTTATCGTCACTCAATGCCTAGGTTTACCTCCACTGTACCCGCACCCTACCATACCCGTCTGTACATTATGCCCTGAATCTATCCTACCACGCCCAGAAATCTGCTCCTTTTATTCTCTGTCCGCAATGCACTAGACGACCAGTTTTGATAGCCTTTAGCCGTACCCTCATCCTACTCCTCCTCTGTTCCTCGGGTGATGTAGAGGTTAACCCAGGCCCTGTGTGTCCCCAGGCGCTCTCGTTTGTTGACTTCTGTAACCGTAAAAGCCTTGGTTTCATGCAGAAGCCTCCTCCCTAAGTTTGTTTTACTCACTGCTTTAGCACACTCTGCTAACCCTGATGTCTAGACCCAAACTGTTACAGACCTATATCCATCCTGCCCTGCCTTTCTAAAGTCTTCGAAAGCCAAGTTAACAAACAGATAACTGACCATTTCGAATCCCACCGTACCTTCTCCGCTGTGCAATCTGGTTTCCGAGCTGGTCGCGGGTGCACCTCAGCCATGCTCGAGGTACTAAACGTTATCATAGTAGTTGGTGAACCAGGCGAGGCAGTCATTTGAGAAACCAAGGCTGTTGAGTCTGCCGATAAGAATACGGTGATTGACAGAGTCGAAAGCCTTGGCCAGGTTGATGAAGATGGCTGCACAGTACTGTCTTTTATTGATGGCGGCATCAGTGTGTCAAATCGGAGGGCCTGTTGTACAGACCTCTGGCAGTCTCTATGGGGGTACCACAGGGTTCAATTCTCGGACCGACTCTTTTCTCTGTATATATCAACGATGTCGCTTTTGCTGCGGGTGATTCCATGATCCACCTCTATGCAGACGACACCATTCTGTATACATCTGGCCCTTCTTTGGACACTGTGTTAACTAACCTCCAAACGAGCTTCAATGCCGTACAACACTCCTCCCGTGGCCTCCAACTGTTCTTAAACGCTAGTAAAACTAAATGCATGCACTTTAACCGATCGCTGCCCGCACCCGCCCGCCCGACTAGCATCACTACTCTGGACGGTTTTGACTTAGAATATGTGGACAACTACAAATACTTAGGTGTCTGGCTAGACTGTAAATTCTCCTTTCAGACTCATATTAAACATCTCCAATCCAAAATTAAATCTAGAATCGGCTTCCTATTTTGCAACAACGCCTCCCTCACTCACGCTGCCAAACATACCATCGTATAACGGACTATCCTATCGATCCTCGACTTCGGCGATGTCATTTACAAAATAGACTCCAACACTCTACTCAGCAAATTTGATGCAGTCTACCACAGTGCCATCCGTTTTGTCACCAAAGCCCCATATACCACCCACCACTGCGACCTGTATGCTCTCGTCGGCTGGCCCTCGCTACATATTCGTCGCCAGGCCCACTGGCTCCAGGTCATCCCTAAGTCTTTACTAGGTAAAGCTCCGCCTTATCTCAGCTCACTGGTCACCATAATAACACCCACCCGTAGCATGCGCTCCAGCAGGTATATCTCACTGGTCATCCCCAAAGCCAACACCTCTTTGGCCACCTTTACTTTCAGTTCTCTGCTGACAATGACTGGAACAAATTGCAAAAATCGCTGAAGTTGGAGACTTATATCTCCCTCACTAACTTTCAGCATCAGCTATCTGAGCAGCTTACCGATCGCTGCAGCTGTACACAGCCCATCTGTAAATAGCCCATCCAACTACCTACCTCATCCCCATATTGTTTTCATTTACTGTTTTTGCTCTATTGCACACCAGTATTTCTACTTGCACATCATCATCTGCACATCTATCACTCCAGTGTTATTTGCTTAATTGTAATTACTTTGCTACTATGGCCTATTTATTGCCTTACCTCCTTACGCCATTTATACACACTGTATATAGACTTTTTCTATTGTGTTATTGATTGTACGTTTGTTTATTCCATGTGTAACTCTGTGTTATTGTTTGTGTCGCACTGCTTTGCTTTATCTTGGCCAGGTTGCAGTTGTAAATGAGAACTTGTTCTCCACTGGCCTACCTGGTTAAATAAAGTTGAAATAAAATAAAAATACAATTAGCTGTTCAGGAGTCTAATGGCTTGGGGGTAGAAGCTGTTTAGAAGCCTCTTGGACCTAGACTTGGCACTCCGGTACTGCTCGCCGTGCGTTAGTAGAGAGAACAGTCTATGACTAGGGTGTCTGGAGTCTTTGGCAATTTTTATGGCTTTCTTTTAATACCGCCTGGTATAGAGTTCCTGGATGGTAGGAAGCTTGGCCCCGGTAATGTACTGGGCCGTATGCACTACCCTCTGTATTGCCTTGTGGTCGGAGGTCGAGCAGTTGCCATACCAGGCAGTGATGCAACCCGTCAGGATGCTCTCGATGGTACAGCTGTAAAGCCTGTTAGCAATTTATGTTATTCTTCAATAACACAAACTCCAAAGCAAATCAGGGGGAGGAAATTAGGTTTATTCAAAGAGAACAGATCATACAGGTAGGTAGATGGTCATTCTCCCCTGTGATTTTCTATTTTCTATTTATTTAACAACACAAGGCAGGTCAGAACAAATTCTTATTTTCAATGACAGCCTTGTTACCTGCCTTGTTCAGGGGTAGAATGACACATTTTTACCTTGTCAGGTCAGTGATTTGATCTTGCAACCTTTCGGTTACTAGTCCAACGCTCTAACCACTAGGCCGCCCCAGTGATTCTCTCCTGTGCTTCTCTCCTGTGCTTCTCTCCTGTGATTATCTCCTGTGATTATCTCCTGTGATTATCTCCTGTGCTTCTCTCCTGTGATTATCTCCTGTGCTTATCTCCTGTGATTATCTCCTGTGATTATCTCCTGTGCTTCTCTCCTGTGCTTCTCTCCTGTGATTCTCTCCTGTGCTTCTCTCCTGTGATTCTCTCCTGTGATTATCTCCTGTGCTTCTCTCCTGTGATTATCTCCTGTGATTATCTCCTGTGATTATCTCCTGTGATTATCTCCTGTGATTATCTCCCCAGAACAAAGGGACAGCATATGGCTTTATAACCCAGCCCTAGCCTGTGGTTGACCAATTGGTATTCCTTGCAATAAAATTAGCCTATGGCCAAATAACAAGTACCCTATTTCAGAAGACATATTCCTCCCATGTCTCTGAACCATTGATCAATAATTCCCTATTACAGAGAAAACACATTTTCCATTGGTCGTTAGTACTCTATTGACTCTCGTCCTCTTGACCTCTCGTACTCTGTCTCTGCGTTGTGTATTTATCTTCAACATATTCTTACAAACCTTTTGAGGATCTGAGGACCCATGCAGTCTCCTGAGGGGGAATAGGTTTTGTCATGCCCTCTTCACGACTGTCTTGGTGTGCTTGGACCATGTTAGTTTGTTGTTTATGTGGACACCAAGGAACTTGAAGCTCTCAACCTGCTCCACTACAGCCCCATCAATGAGAATGGGGGCGTGCTCGGTCCTCCTTTTCGTGTAGTCCACAATCATCTCCTTTGTCTTGATCACGTTGAGGGAGAGGTTGTTATCCTGGCACCACACTGCCAGGTCTCTGACCTCCTCCCTATAGGCAGTCTCATCATTGTCGGTGATCAGGCCTACCACTCCTGTGTCATCAGCAAACTTAATGATGGTATTGGAGTCGTGCCTGGCCATGCAGTCATGAATGAACAGGGAGTATAGGAGGGGACTGAGCACGCACTCCTGAGGGGCCCCCGTATTGAGGATCAGGGGCCCCTGTGTTGAGGATGTGTTGTTACCTACCCTGACCACCTGGGGGTGGCCCGTCAGGAAGTTTAGGATCCAGTTGCAGAGGGAGAGCGTTCAAAAGTGCATCAGTTATTCTGCGCTCTCTCACACGAAGACGAGAGTCTTTTGTTTAGAAATGTAGATAGATAGCTAGCTAGGTAAACAATGAATCCCAACTCATGACGTAACGTTAGTTAATGAGCCATCCAGCTAATGTTAGCTAGCTAGCTAACAGTACACTAACTTGAAATGAAAATACTTTGTCAAAATTAGAGTGGAGTCTTTTGTAAGACATGTAGCTAGCTAGCTAAACAATGGACCATAATCACAACTCATGACATTACTCCCTGCAAGAATCTGCAGGTAGCTAACCAACCAGGTTCTATGGCTATAACTAGTCAAGAAAATGTGTCTGAGATACGAAGAATAAGATCATACACAACGCTAGCTAGCGACCCAGCCAGCTAACGTTAGCTAGCTAATGGTACACTTGAAATGAAACCACTTTCTGTAAAATTAGAAATGTGTAATATCTGAAAATTTAGCTGGCTAGACTATCTTACCAGTATACATCATGGTTGGACGAGTCTCCTGTCTGATGCCATGCAGGGTTGCCCTTAGTTTGACGATGTAATCCAGACTGGTGTTTTCTCCATCTCCTTAGCTATCATACTCGAATTCCACTGATTTCAAATCTCGGTCCTCCAGAAAGTGGAGAGCATACACATAACGTTAGCTAGCGAGCCAGCCAGCTAACTTTAGCTAGCTAACAGTACACTTTATCCTGACATTAGGCTTATGCAGTTTCACTACATGATACATTTATAAAAAAAAGCTGCGTTTGACACGATTACCTAGACATACTGACCAGCTCCAATAGACAGATACGTGCTATATGGCAGACCAATCCAAACCAATCATGGCTAGCGGGAAGGTTGCTTACTTTTTCTGTGGCTAAACCAACTAGACTCGTAATTTAACCATTTTATTCGTATTTACAGATGGCATACACGTTTGATATTACGGCACATGAAAATTCACATGTTCGAGAAGGCATTTCTGGCAAAAAACGCAGCTTGATAAAAAAATATTTTTACGTTCAAACAGCGCTCCTATGAAGTCGTGACTTGCAACATACGCCTATTTTCCTGAATCGGGTCACATGTGTGTAAATACCATATATACACCGTTGTTTTATCTCCACTTCCTGAGAGAGAGGGATAGAGAGAGAGAAAGAGAGAGGGCGAAGGAGTGGATGGTGGGAGAGAAAGAGAGGGGGAGGAAGGTGCTGGGGCTGAAGAAGATGAATGGAAGAGAGAGAGGGACAAGGAGGAGGAGGATCAGGAATGCTCTGGAGCCCAGGTCTCTCTATGAGTCATGGGTAGATTCCGCCCACAGAAGAGCACTAGAGATTCACTGGGATGAAAATATGATTTAGTGGAGAACTGTGGTAAAACAACACAACGAGAGGGGCTCATGGTCTGAGTCCTTTAGGTGCCTTTTGGCAAAATACAAGCGTGCTGTCATGTGACTTTTACTGAGAAGCGACTTCCGTCTGCCCACTCTACCACAAAGACCTGATTGGTGGAGTACTGCATAGATGGTTGTCCTTCTGGAAGGTTCTCCCATCTCCACAGAGGAACTCTGGAGCTCTGTCAGAGTGACCATTGGATTCTTGGTCACCTCCCTGACCAAGGCCCGTCTCCCCCGATTGCTCAGTTTGGCTGGGTGGCCAGCTCTAGGAACAGTCTTGATGGTTCCAAACTTTTTCCATTTAAGAATGATGGAGGCCACTGTGGGGACCTTCAATGCTGCAGAAATGTTTTGGTACCCTTCCCCAGATTTGTGCCTTGACACAATCCTGTCTCGGAGCTCTACGGAAACTCCTTCGACCTCATGGCTTAGTTTTTGCTTTGACATGCACTGTCAACTGTGAGAGCTTGAAAAGACAGATATGGGCCTTCCCAAATCATGTCCAATCAATTGAATTTACCACAGGTGGACTCCAATCAAGATCAAATCTGAGCTCAATTTCCAGTCTCATCGTAAAGAGTCAGAATATTTATGTAAATATGGTATTTCTGTTTTTATTTTTAATAAATATGCGAAAATCACTCTCCTTACACACCCCCATCTCTCTCCTTACACACTCCCATCTCTCTCATTACACACCCCCATCACTCTCATTACACACTCCCATCTCTCTCATTACACACCCCCATCTCTCTCCTTACACACCCCCATCACTCTCATTACACACCCTCATCACTCTCCTTACACACCCCCATCACTCTCCTTACACACTCCCATCTCTCTCATTACACCCCCCCATCTCTCTCCTTACACACCCCCATCTCTCTCATTACACACCCCCATCTCTCTCATTACACACCCCCATCTCTCTCATTACACACCCCCATCTCTCTCATTACACACCCCCATCTCTCTCATTACACATCCCCATCACTCTCATTACACACCCCCATCACTCTCCTTACACACCCCCATCACTCTCCTTACACACTCCCATCTCTCTCATTACACACCCCCATCTCTCTCCTTACACACCCCCATCTCTCTCATTACACACCCCCATCTCTCTCATTACATACCCCCATCTCTCTCCTTACACCCCCCCATCTCTCTCATTACACACCCCCATCTCTCTCATTACACACCCCCATCTCTCTCATTACACACCCCCATCTCTCTCATTACACACCCCCATCTCTCTCATTACACACCCCCATCTCTCTCATTACACATCCCCATCACTCTCATTACACACCCCCATCACTCTCATTACACACCCCCATCACTCTCATTGCACACCCGCATCTCTCTCATTACACCCCCCCATCGCTATCCTTACACACCCCCATCACTCTCATTATACACCCCCATCACTCTCCTTACACACCCCCATCTCTCTCATTACACACCCCCATCGCTATCCTTACACACCCCCATCTCTCTCATTACACACCCCCATCGCTATCCTTACACACCCCCATCACTCTCATTATACACCCCCATCACTCTCATTACACACCCCCATCTCTCTCATTACACACCCCCATCGCTATCCTTACACACCCCCATCGCTATCCTTACACACCCCCATCACTCTCATTATACACCCCCATCACTCTCCTTACACACCCCCATCTCTCTCATTACACACCCCCATCACTCTCATTACACACCCCCATCACTCTCATTACACACCCCCATCACTCTCCTTACACACCCCCATCTCTCTCACACACCTCCATCTCTCTCATTACACAACCCCATCACTCTCATTACACACCCCCATCACTCTCATTACACACCCCCATCACTCTCATTACACACTCCAATCTCTCTCCTTACACACCCCCATCAGTCTCCTTACACACCCACATCTCTCTCCCAGTTTTACCATGCCCTCAGCCTGCTGGAGGCCCATCTCTCTCCCAGTTTTAACATGCTCTCAGCCTGCTGGAGGTCCATCTCTCTCCCAGTTTTTCCATGCCCTCAGCCTGCTGGAGGCCCATCTCTCTCCCAGTTTTACCATGCCCTCAGCCTGCTGGAGGTGTACAAGCTACTTGTCGTTACTATTCTGCCAGGTGCAAATGTTGCTGCGGTATTGTACCACGCACCATGTGGCGCCTTCATTAAATCAAAAGGGGATAGAAATGTTATCTTTAAACGTTTACTGACTGTACCACTGCTTCTCAAATTCGTGTTTAGTCTGATTTCTCTAACAGTTGGATCCTACCACCAACGCCCATGTTCCCTTTATGAACTTTTTTTCATGCACCTCTCCCGGCCCCGGCCCCGGCCCGCCTCTCCCCTCAGAGTTATTGGTTCCCTTACATCTGCAGAGAAGTAGGTTGGGCTGAGGGAAAAGTCGTGGTGAGGAGATGACTCCACCGCCGCTCCTCTCCTTTTCATTTGTCAAATCGAATCAATAGGAAGACCAGCTGGATGTCACTACTATCATCAACAGTATTTTATCAACACAGTAATACCTCACTTTAAAAAAATCTAACAACTGAGAAATGTGAAATAGATTGAATACTACTGATTCAGAGATGGCTCGCCAGGCCAAAGTGACAATAATCTAGTACGTGAGCAATTCAGCCTGAGTCACACAAGGCATTTAGATGGCAATGTACACAATCCATTTTCGAAATAGGGTTGAGCAATTGATGAAAAGGTATTTATGGCCAGTGACAATGGGATGGGAGAGAAAGATAGAGAGAAAGAGAGTCCGTCTGTCCCTCTGGCGGCCAGTGTTCAATCTGAGTTAGCTCAGTCAGACCCATGGCCTCCCATTCCGAGCGGTTCCCTACTAGCATCGATGGCAGAGGAGCGAATCACTTCTTCAGTAGCATCCCACAAGGCCAGGGTATCTCTGACTTTCAGAGCGAGCGGGGAAGAAGGACAGAATGAGTTGCAGATCTCTCTCGTAAAAGTGACAGCAACAAAAGCCTCGGTTATAAAAAGGAAAGCTCTGGAATCTCCAGGGATACATTTATCTTGTGTACTCAACAGCATCAGTTTTCAAGAGGGAGAGAGCGAGTGTAAAGTGTTACTGCAAGGGGAAGGAGGGAGGGAGGGAAAGGGGGGTGGGATCCCACACCCATTACACTTCCTTGCGGCTATTATTCAAGTGTTAATTCCCTACTGGAGTGTGTTTCAGCTGGCATACATCTCAAAGTGTCTGTAAGGTGAAGTTTCTGTCAAATATTGATGGAATCAAATGCTTTAGAATGAGAGGAATCCACAAAACAAACACACTCACAATCGGGTTACAGACAGGCAGACAGACAGACAGACAGACAGACAGACAGACAGACAGACAGACAGACAGACAGACAGACAGACAGACAGACAGACAGACAGACAGACAGACAGACAGACAGACAGAGATGTTTGACTTTTTGTCTTGGCAGGTAGCCTAGTGGTTAGAGCGTTGGGCCAGTAACCGAAAGGTTGCTAGATTGAATCCACTAGATGGCATGTCTAAAGTTTTAGACTGATCCAATGAACCATTGTATTTCTGTTCAAAATATTGTATCAAGACTGACCAAATGTGCCTAATTTGTTTATGAATAACTTTTCATTTTCAAAATTGTGCACTCTCCCCAAACAATAGAATGGTATTATTTCACTATATTAGCTACTGTAAATTGGACAGTGCAGTTAGATTAACAAGAATTTAAGCTTTCTGCCAATATCAGATATGTCTATGTCCTGGTAAATTTTCTTGTTACTTACAACCTCATGCTAATCGCATTAGCCTACGTTAGCTCAACCGTCCCGTGGAAGGGACACCGATCCCGAAGAAGTTTTAAAATAAAACATCAGAATATATCCAGTGCTGCATACATGTACCATACTCACCTTGCCCTCTACCCCACGATACAACACCACACATTAAAATAACCAAAACCTCACCACTTCTACAACCGTATATCCAAAACACTTCCGCAGCTATACAGACAGCCCCCCACCGACACACCATATCTCCAGAAACATCTACACACTTTTTATCATTTTATAGAATTCAAATTCCACCCTAAGGCGCACAGAGACCATCCCATTGAATAATAGTAAAGGGTATGTTATCCCCCCACCTTTGACCCTGTTCCTCCTTGTTAGCCAAATAGCCAACTTTGCCTGAGCAAACAGAAAATTCAACAAAACACATTTGGCCTTCTCCTTATTCGAATACCGGTACCCCATTATAAACATCCCAGCAGTAAAACCCACCCCCAAACTCTCACACAGACGTTCCAATAGAGACATTAATGGCATTAACCTGGAAAACATAGATAGCTCTAGACCAGGGGTGTCAAACATACGGCCCGCGGGCCGGAACCGGCCCCCAAGGAGGTTCGATCAGGCCCGCAGGATAATTTGAAAGTGGAAAAAATGCATAAAAGACATGGAATTAATATTTTTAATTCGCTGCAATTCATGGATTATCCGCTAAGGGGCGCACTCTTTCCATCAGAGTAGAAGACAAGCTGCATCACTGAGACAGACTGAAAACAGCAGACGGTATCAATGCGCCATCTGCTGCTTGTTACGACGTTGTTAATACCTTAATACCTCATTAGCCAAAATGTCGTTATCCAAACGGAGAAAAGTAGATAAGGAGTGTAGAATTTTCAAAGAAAAATGGACCACGTCCTATTTATTTACAGAGATGCACGGAAAACCTTCGTGCTTGGTGTGTTTGCAACAAGTTTCGGTATTGAAGGAATATAATATTCGACGCCACTACGAGACTCATCACAGCGAAAAATATGACGGCTTGCAAGGACAACTGAGAAGAGATAAGATTAACGAATTGCTGGCGGGTCTGAGGAAACAGCAGTCAACTTTCATCCAGAGCCGAGAAGTCAGTGAAGCAGCGGTAAAAGCCAGCTACCTAATTGCTAGCGAAATAGCATTAGCATCGAAGCCGTATTCCGACGGTGACTTTGTTAAACGATGCATGATGAAGGCGGCTGAACTTGTATGTGCCGAGAAGCGACAAGCTTTTGCCAATATTAGCCTGACGAGGAATACTAAAGCAGAGAGGATTTCGGAACTATCGGCAGATTTAGACAGTCAATTGAAACAGAGAGTCAAGTCATTTATTGCATTTTCCGTGGCAATTGACGAGAGCACTGACATCACAGACGTGGCCCAACTGGCCATATTTATTCGAGGAGTTGATGAGACATTGACTGTTACTGAAGAGTTTCTTGAGTTGGTGCCAATGATGGACACCACAACAGCCGTGGACATTTTCGGCTCTGTCGTTGCTGCATTGGACAGAGTTGGAGTGGACTGGTCCCGCGCTGTCAGCCTGGCTACAGACGGCGCGCCATCCATGGTCGGAAAGAAAGCAGGTGTCGCGACAAAGTTCAAAGACAAAGTTGAAGCTGACTTTGTGGGAGATGCAACTGGCAAATGGCAACCCTGCTCATTTCCCCTGTCTGAGAGATGTGTGTGTGACCAGACCTGATGCGGACATGAAACGGTACAAAGACAAAATTGCAGGACTACTGCGGGAGTTTGAGAAACGTTTTCAGGTATTTGGTGAACTTGAGACAGAATTTTCAGTTTTTCGCTCACCTTTCACAGTTAAAGCTTCTGATCTGCCGGTCGAAATTCAGCTAGAGATAATTGATTTGCAGTGTGATGCAGATTTGAAGGGCAAATTTGCCTCTGTAGGTCTGGACAGATTTTATCAGTATCTACTACCAGGGTACCCCAAATTAACAGCCCTGGCTGCTAAAATTTTGTGCATGTTTGGGACAACCTACCTTTGTGAACAAATTTTCTCAGTGATGAATATCAATAAAACAAAAATGCGTTCAAGGCTCACAAACAAGCACTTAAATGACATTCTGAAAGTGACAGCTAGTCAGGACATGACACCTGGTGTTGATGCACTTGTACAGGCCAAAAGATGCCAAGTTTCAGGAACAAATACAAGTCCAGACTAGACTAACACCTTTAAAATGCTGCCTTAGATACTGTTTGCATTGAAAGAATACAGCTCTGTGAAGATGAATCCTTACTGTGGTGATTTAAAAAAATGTGCACTTTAATGTTAGTCAGCAGCTTCAAAACAAAAGTTGTGTGATGGAATTCTACTGTTCATACAACTCCATAAATTTTCAGTATGTATTGTATGTGTATGTATGTTTCATGTATGAAGTTTACAGATTTACAGGACAGGCGAACACTTTCTTCATTACACATTTAAAATCACTCTCCTTAGTTTGTAAGGTGTACGCAGGGATTACATTTAGATTTTATATGCGTATGTGTAAGTGGTTTAAAAATTCCTTTCTTTAAAAGTCTCATTTAATCTTAAAGTGCATTACTATATTTTTCAGTACCAATTAAAGTTTTGTGCCTTTGTACAATCAGTGGGATCAGTTGCAATGCATATTTGTGAATGATAAAAGTAAATTGCACATTTGTCTAAGGAAATATGAGGTGTTTCATTAAATGTTTTGTAAAAGGATAGTTCATTAAATTTCAATATTTTCCTAATGTTCTTGTGCTTCTTTACACCAAAACAAAGGAAAGACATGATATTTTGGTTATTTATAGCAGAGTATGGTATAATTTTAATGGTCCGTCCCACTTGACATCTCCCTAGGCCGTATGTGGCCCACGATGCGAAATGAGTTTGACACCCCTGCTCTAGACCCATTGAGGAGGAGTCTGAAATTAAATTCTCCACATCGTCCTCTTCCTCAGACTCACCTTCCTTCTCCTCATCTCCATCTCCCATCCTGACTACCTGCCCTTTCTCTCTAGTTGGGGCTCCACTCCCAACACCAGGCAAAGGTTATTTAGTGCCTGTTACCACACCAGCCTCTCCCATCCCAACTCCTTTCTTCTCCCCCTTTTTTCCTCTTCCACATGATACTGTCCTCCACCCCCCTAGTCGCCTCCCCTTCCCCACTATACTCTCCTCATCCACTAGCATAACCTGACTAGATCCAGCTTCAGCTACACCACCATCCATGATATGACTAGACCCAGCCTCATGTACAAAACATAGATAACACATGAATCACAGTTTCACTCATAACACAGAAAGGACACCCCTGCCCGACTTCTGGTTCAACGCGTGCCAACCAGCTGTTAGTGGCCAGGGCTCCATGTAGAACCCTCCACTGAAGGTCCCCTGACCTCTTTGGTACTGGGGGTTTGTAGAGCCTCCTCCATCTAAAACCCACCATACTCTCCGCCCCACATTCCCCCTGCCACTGATGTGCCTTCACTCCTGTTAGGCTCCTAATGTTCCTTACCTTAACACAGAGGTTGTAGAGGGTTTTACCTCCCACCCCTTCAAACTCCCCCAGGCTCGGAGTGTTCAAATCTAACAAGTCCTCCTGACCCACTTGCCAGTCCCCAGTCTCTGCCGTCACCTGCAGTGGCGGAAACATTGGTGGCCCCTCCCCCTTTGGCCGCTCAAACACCTCCCTTACCGGCTCAGACAGTGCCTCCTGGTTCTCCTCCAGGAATCTCTCCAGCAGCCTGAGAAACGTTATTCCTGTGTTTGTTGTGCCAGGACTTCCGTGGTTTTCCACCTCTTCTCTCCCAGCAGTCGCAGGTCACCCAGCCTTAGTAAACCCGCTGTGGTCAGTCGCTTCTTCAGGGTGGCTGACTGAACCGATCTCAAAGGGATGGCTGGATTGTGGAAGATAGGCTCCTCCCACACCCACAGCCAAGGCTCCACACCCCCTTCTCGTGTGGGCCATAATAGCTGCCAGGGCCTCAACAAGGCAGAGTGAAAGTCTGAGAGACCTGCTGTACTCAGCCTCTCCAGCTTCATGAGGAACAGCTGCTGGTCCAACCCTAATCCTCCAGCTCTCCTCAGCAGCGCGCATGCTGGTTCCCTCCAGTCGACATCAGTATGGTACAGCAGTCTCTGCGCCGCCTTTAGTCTGAAAGCAGCCTCCCTGCTCTCCAGTTCCTCCTTCGTGGACGGACATGTACAACACTGCCGCACTTAGCCAGTGATGGCCCGACCAGGAAAAATCCAGCGAGAAGACCAGCGGACACAGGGAAGATGCCACCAGGTTGTTGATTATCAGCACCCTCTCTCTATATGACACTTGGGACAGGAGCCAGCTCCACCTGGCCAGTCTTGACACCACTGCCAGTGACAGCCCCTGCCAGTTCTTCCTGAACCACCTCTCCGAGCCCAGGTACACCCCCAAAATGTTAAGCCCTTCACAACCCCACTGCAAACCCCCTGGAAGCAGAGGAGGGGCCCTATCCCTTCATGCCCCACATAACAGAGCTTTGCTTTTGCTCCAGTTTACCCTAGCTGACAAAGCTCCCTCGTACACCTTCAGACTCATCTCTAATGCCTGCATATCCTGACCATCACAGAAATGTAATCTGCATACGCTGACACTGCTATGCCTGTCAACACACCCATGTCTGTCCAGCACACTCCCTGCAGTCTCCTTTGTAGCAGGCCCAAAAAAGGCTCAATGGCAAGTGTATATAACTGCCTCAATAGAGGGCATCTTTGTCTAATTCCCCGTCTCACCCAGACTGGCCAACTGAGTCCCCCTCCCACCTTGACCATACATGACGCCCCAGCATACAACATCTTCACATAGGTCAAAATCCTTTCCCCAAATCCAAACACAGACATCACATTAAACAGATACTCATGGTCCACTCTATCAAAAGCCTTCTCTTGATCTAAAGAGACCAGTCCAAAGTTAGAACCTCTCGATAAGTCCAACATGTCCCTGATTAAGAACAAGTTGTCCGTGATTGAGTGTCCCGGTTCACGTTATGTCTTGTCCTGGTGTACTATAGAGTCCAGATGGGACTTCAGTCTGTTAGAGAGGACCTTGGGAAATATCTCGTAGTACGCACAGAGTAATGCCACAGGCCTCCAGTTCTTAAGTTCACACAAGTCCCCTTTTTTGGGCTGCTGCCGGATGGCAGCTCATCTCCAACTCTACCCCGACGCACTCATGCAACGCGCAAAATAAATCCAGTCCAATTATTCCCCAGAATTTTTTATAAAACTCCACTGGGAGTCCATTGACCCCCGGTGCACGGCCGGGGAACATCTGGGTTATGGCCTCTGCCAGTTCATGGGACAACAGGGGAATGTCCAATTCATCCCTCTGTGCCAAAGAGAGCTTAGTTCTGCAAACAAAACCTGAGCACACATAGGATCACACAGTTCTGCCCTATACAAATCAATATAAAACTCTGCAGTCCACTCCCGCATCTACCCCACCACAGAGGTCAGACGCCCGTCCGAATGCCGTAGACAATGCATACCCTTGGCTTCACCACTGTATTTCCGAACCAAAGAAGAAGGAGCTGGGAGAATCCATCTCCTTGAGCATGGAGAACCTAGCTGTCACGTGTGCTTCCTCTCCGGCCTCTAGCTCACCAGGCTGCTCGTTATGGCGCACACCTGTCACCATCGTCACGCGCATCAGCGCATAATGACACTCACCTGGACTCCATCACCTCCTTGATTACCTGCCCTATACAGTTAAGGTCGGAAGTTTACATACACCTTAGCCAAATACATTTAAACTCAGTTTTTCACAATTCCTGACATTTAATCCTAGCAAACATTCCCTGTCTTAGGTCAGTTAGGATCACCACTTTATTTTAAGAATGTGAAATGTCAGAATAATAGTAGAGAGAATAATTTATTTAAGCTTTTATTCATTTCATCACATTCCCAGTGGGTCAGAAGTTTACATACACTCAATTAGTATTTGGTAGCATTGCCTTTAAATTGTTTAACTTGGGTCAAACATTTTGGGTAGCCTTCCACAAGCTTCCCACAATAAGTTTGGTGAATTTTGGCCCATTCCTCCTGACAGAGCTGGTGTAACTGAGTCAGGTTTGTAGGCCTCCTTGCTTGAACATGCTTTTTCAGTTCTGCACACAAATGTCAATGGGATTGAGGTCAGGGCTTTGTGACGGCCACTCCAATACCTTGACTTTGTTTTGCCACAACTTTGGAAGTATGCTTGGGGTCATTGTCCATTTGGAAGACCTATTTGCGACCAAGCTTTAACTTCCTGACTGATGTCTTGAGATGTTGCTTCAATATATCCACATAAATGTCCTGCCTCATGATGCCATCTATTTTGTGAAGTGCACCAGTCCCTCCTGCAGAAAAGCACCCCCACAACATGATGCTGCCACCCCCGTGCTTCATGGATGGGATGGTGTTCTTCGACTTGCAAGCCTCCCCTTTTTTCATCCAAACATAACGATGGTCATTATGGCCAAACAATTCTATTTTTGTTTCCTTCCTGAGCGGTATGACGGCTGCGTGGTCCCATGGTGTTTATACTTGCGTACTATTGTTTGTACAGATGAATGTGGTACCTTCAGGCATTTGGAAATTGCTCTCAAGGATGATTTCTTTTGATTTTCCCATGATGTCAAGAAAAAATGACTTGTGTAATTGCTTGCACAAAGTAGATGTCCTAACCAACTTGCCAAAACTATAGTTTGTTAACAAGACATTTGTGGAGTGGTTGAAAAATGAGTTTTAATGACTCCAACCTAAGTGTATGTAAACTTCCGACTTCAACTGTATTCACCCAACACACTCCTATTTCCCACATCTCTGGTGCCATTTATATTAAGCGAGCCAAAGAGTCTCCATAAGTGGGAGAAAAGCCAGCGAAGAAAGAGACCAATAGCAAAGCTCAAAAAGCCCCAGTGCCAGAAAGAAACAATTCATCTTAACAGCGTCTGAAGGTAGACCTTTACGCACGGTTGTTACCCACTTCCTGAACCTAAACTGTTTCCTGGGTAAGAGGACACCATGCCCCTCATTTTTCATAGGGTGTTGTTCTGATCTTACAAACTTTACCGGATCACAAGAAAAAGCCTCAATTCCCTTTAGTCTCATTCAGGAACCTTGACAGTTCCCTCACTGTGTACTTTGACCCCTCTGCCTGACTGACTATCAGCTCTAGACCCATTGAGGAGGAGTCTGAAATTAAATTCTCCTCATCGTCCTCTTCCTCAGACTCACCTTCCTTCTCCTCATCTCCATCTCCCATCCTGACTACCTGCCCTTTCTCTCTAGTTGGGGCTCCACTCCCAACACCGGGCAAAGGTTATTTAGTGCCTGTTACCACACCAGCCTCTCCCATCCCAACTCCTTTCTTCTCCCCCTTTTTTCCTCTTCCGCATGATACTGTCCTCCGCCCCCCTAGTCGCCTCCCCTTCCCCACTATACTCTCCTCATCCACTAGCATAACCTGACTAGATCCAGCTTCAGCTACACCACCATCCATGATATGACTAGACCTAGCCTCATGTACACCATCATCCATAGCATGACTAGACCCAGCCACAGCTACATCACCATCCTTAGCATGACTAGACACAGCCTCACCTACACCACCATCTATAGCATGACTAGACTCTGTTCTCTTCCTCCCTAACTTTGAAAAAAAAACAGTGGGTACTGGTAAAACAAATAGTGCATTAACCCTCCACCATAGAAAATACAATTTGAAATGAAAGACCAAGGAAAGAATCAAGAAAATAAGTTAAGACAGAGCCCTCCACACCAAACACTCAAACTCCCAAAAAATCCAGCGTGCACTGCAAGAAACAGAGACAGAGACAGAGACAGAGACAGAGACAGAGACAGAGACAGAGACAGAGACAGAGACAGAGACAGACAGACAGACAGACAGACAGACAGACAGACAGACAGACAGACAGACAGACAGACAGACAGACAGACAGACAGACAGACAGACAGACAGACAGACAGACAGACAGACAGACAGACAGACAGAAATAGGAGGGCCAACAGCAGCAAACAAATAAACATAGACACACAAAGAGAAACATCCTGACGTATGTGCAGGCGTTCAGGTAACGCACACACACATGCACACACAGAAATGCACACATTCACACAGAGGTGCGCGTACACACACACACACATGGGATGTACCCCTCCTCACTCCCCTATACTGTATGGTAGTAGGTGTATTGGGCAGGTGAGTTGACAGTGAGTGAGGTGGAGAGCTCTGTCTGCAGCAGAGCCTGTTATTGAGCTCTCATGTTCCCCTGTCTGGAGTAAATGGGGCCTTTCTGTAAAACAGTCTACAGTCACTTCACTCCCACTCTCGTGTGACTGCAGCATTAGGCAGGGCTACACACACACACACACACACACACACACACACACACACACACACACACACACACACACACACACACACACACACACACACACACACACACACACACACACACACACACACACACAGTTGGAACAAACCCTGGCTGGTTAACTGGCCATGCTACTCCTGGGACTCAAGTGATCTGTACTCTGAAGTCATGATTCAAGGTTGTTGTGTGTTGTCCATTGCAACCTTGAGCTTTTTCTCTTTTGTTACCTGGTAACAGTACAGTTCGTTCTGCCGCACTACGTCTCGCACGTTTCAATGATGTAACAAGGTGGTTGGGGTTGCGCCAAGCCGCGGTTAAGGAGTTAATGTACGCTAATAACAAAAGATTTGAGACCCCTGCTGACTTAAGTGTTTGATGTGAGAGATGAGGGTGCTAATTCTCCAAAGTGTCTCAATAAGTACAGATTAGCTTGGCTATCCTCCGCCGAAGCCATGACGATTATCCTGGCTATCCTCCGCCGAAGCCATGACGATTAGCCTGGCTATCCTTCACCGAAGCATGACGATTAGCCAGGCTATCCTCTGCCGAAGCCATGACGATTATCCTGGCTATTCTCCGCCGAAGCCATGACGATTAGCCTGGCTATCCTTCACCGAAGCATGACGATTAGCCAGGCTATCCTCTGCCGAAGCCATGACGATTATCCTGGCTATTCTCCGCCGAAGCATGACGATTAGCCTGGCTATTCTCCGCCGAAGCCATGACGATTAGCCTGGCTATCCTTCACCGAAGCCATGACGATTAGCCTGGCTATCCTCCGCCGAAGCCATGACGATTAGCCTGGCTATCCTCCGCCGAAGCCATGACGATTAGCCTGGCTATCCTCCGCCGAAGCCATGACGATTAGCCTGGCTATCCTCCGCCGAAGCCATGACGATTAGCCTGGCTATTCTCCGCCGAAGCCATGACGATTAGCCTGGCTATCCTTCGCCGAAGCCATGACGATTAGCCTGGCTGTCCTCTGCCGAAGCCATGACGATTATCCTGGCTATCCTCCGCTGAAGCCATGACGCCACTAAGCGAGGCTGGTTGAGTGATCGCCCTACATGTTAGTGAACTCTGTTAGCAAAGCAGATTCAGATGAAAAAAGACTGCATTAGGTCCATTATGTCCATTAATCCATCAGAGAAATACTCTTTAAGGCAGTAATAATCATTTTATAGCCATAATGTCATTAATGTACCAATTATAGATTGCCCCTTAAAAGGAAAAAAATAATATGTCATTGATGCCATTACTAATTCAATACTGGCAAAGCCACATAGTCTGTTTTATACTTAACCAATAAGGCACGAGGGTGTGTAGTATATGGCTAATATACCACGGCTAAGGGCTGTTCTTAACCTCTCTGGGATATGTGGGACGCTTGCGTCCCACTTGGCCAATAGCCAGGGAAAATGTAGAGCGCCAAATTTAAAAAAGAAAATGATATAAAATCAAACTTTCATTAAATCACACATGTAAGATACCAAATTAAAGCTACGGTGTGAATCCAGCCAACATGTCAGATTTCAAAAAGGCTTTTCGGCGAAAGCATAAGATGCTATTATCTGATGATAGCACAACAGTAAACAAAGAGAGTGTAGCATATTTCAACCCTGCAGGCGCAACACAAAACGCAGAAATAAAATATAAATCATGCCTTACCTTTGACAAGCTTCTTTTGTTGGCACTCCAATATGTCCCATAAACATCACAAATGGTCCTTTTGTTCGACTAAATCCGTCCATATATCCAAATTGTCAATTTATTTGGCGCGTTTGATCCAGAAAAAAACAGCTTCCAATTTGGAAGCAAAATATATGAAAAGTTACCTCTAAACTTTGCCAAAACATTTCAAACTACTTTTGTAATACAACTTTAGGTATTTTTAAATGTTAATAATCGATCAAATTGAAGACGGGTCTACCTGTTTTCAATACGGGAGGAAAACAAACTAACGCTACTTTTGTAGTCTTGCGCAACTCTCAAACAGTACACATAACGTTACACTGATTCCAGATGGCCGTACTTCTTCATTGCACAAAGGAATAACCTCAACCAATTTCCAATGACTGGTGACATCCAGTGGAAGCGGTAGGAACTGCAAACAGGTTGATTAGAAATCTAGTATCCCAATGAAAATTCATTGAACAGACAGTGACCTAAAAAAAAAAAGAAATCTGAATGGTTAGTCCTCGGGGTTTTGCCTGCTACATAAGTTCTGTGATACTCACAGACATGATTCAAACAGTTTTAGAAACTTCAGAGTGTTTTCTATCCAAATATACTAATAATATGCATATCTTATATTCTGGGGATGAGTAGAAGGAAGTTGAAATTGGGCACGCTATTTATCCAAAAGTGAAAATGCTGCCCCCTACCCCGAAGAAGTTAAACACAACACAACGCTGAGTGCCTGGATACAGCCCTTAGCCGTGGTATATTGCCAGTATATAACACAAACCTCTGAGCTGCATTTCACTGTTGTATTCAGCGCTTGTGACAAATAATATTAGATTTGATTTGCCTTATTGCTATTATAAACTGGTTACCAACATAATTAAAGCAGTAAAAATACATGTTTTGTCATACCCGTGGTATACAATCTGATATACCACAGCTGTCAGCCAATCAGCATTCAGAGCTCGAACCACCCAGTTTATAAGTAATTATATATTGTAAGATTGATTCATTATTCAAGGCTGCGTTTATAAAGTGCAGCCTTCAAGAGTATTTCAACTCTTAAGTTTATGAAAAAAAAAATGTTGGATAACTTTTTGTGAAGTTTTACACCACATCATCACTTTTCTGGTCACATAAGATGATTAATAAGAAATGTGTCGGCTGTGTTAACCTTGGTGCCTTGCGCCTTAGTAAGAGAGAGAGAACTAGAGAGAGAGGCAGAAAGACAGAGAGAGAGAGAGAGACAGGAGTAGCGAGAGAGAGAAAGCGAGATGTGTGTGTGTTTATGTCTGTGTGTCTGGTAGTGGTAGGGATGATATTGAGGAGCCCACTAAATTCTTGTGGCACATCCTTGCTCCTCCATTGGCAGAGCTGCTGTTGGGAGTTTGTGTTATCCCTCGCTCTCTCTCTCTCTCTCTCTCTCTCTTTCTCTCTCTCTCTCTTTCTCTCTCTCTCTCACTCTCCCTAGCTCTTTTTTTCTCTCTCTCTCTTTCTATCGCTCTCTCTCTTTCTCTCTCTATCTCTCTAGCTCTCTTTCTCTTTCTCTCTCTCTCTCTCTCTCTCTCTCTAGCTCTCTTTCTCTCTTTCTCTCTCTCTAGCTCTCTCTAGCTCTCTCTCTCTCTCTCTCTCTAGCTCTCTTTCTCTCCTTTTTTCGTTCAGGTTTTCTTAGCAGCATTATCCTCTATTCTAGCACACCCTTACTTGACACTTCTATTTATCTGTCAGAGTTGGCAAATTACTCTGCATCACAGCTCCACTAGCCACTCCATGTCTCACCTTCCCAACTCTGTGACAAGAAAACCGGCGTTAGAAGTGAGATGAATGTTGGTGTCTAGTGTCAGCGTGCGTCCTGGGGAGTGAGCGGGTGCAAGGGACGAGTGGGCAGGCAGGCCAACGTGGTGAGGGGGTGGGGGACGAAGGGGGTAGTGAAGGAGAGGTTGGAGGTAGGGTGTTGTTGGCCAGGCTACACTTGGAGGTACGCTTTTAAAATAGCCTAATTCAGCCGAGTATACACACCGCGTGGAGTCTAATTCCTTTGAGATGAGAGGAGGCTGCGATGCACAGGGACACTGGTGTTGTCACAGATGCTTCCTGTTGGCGTGGGTGTTTAATTGTGTGTGTGCGTATGTGAGTAGGTGGAAAGATATGTGTGGTTGGGGGTGGGGTGTTGTTGGCCTGGCTACACAGCCCAGAACTAGGAGGGTAGATGTGTGTGTGTGTGGCTGTCTGGGTGTGTGTTTGTGTTGTGTGTGTCTGTGTGCTTATATGTGTGCATTCGTACATACAGTACATACATACATACATACATACATACATACATACATACATACATACATACAGTACATACATACAGTACATACATACAGTACATACATACAGTACATACATATACATACATATACATACATACATACATACATACATACATACATACATACATACATACATACATACATTCATACATACATACATACATACATACATACATACATACATACATACATACATACATACATACATACATACATACATACATACATACATACATACATACATACATACAGTACGTACATACAGTACGTACATACATACAGTACATACATACATAGCTACTCCGGTTGTGTCAGTCTGTGTTCCAGTAATGACATGCCTGGTCATAGCCACAGAATTCACACAGTCTCTAAAAATATCGCTTTTAAAGGAATCTCTAAATGGAGTGGAAGGAATGATATTCACACTGTTCCAGTACGGTAATTAAAATTATAGAAGACTCATATATCAGCCCCTGCTTTTGCTGCTGGCTCCTGATTTAAAGCTAACAACTTTATCATACAGTAATAATCCAGATTCCTCCAAGAAAAGAGTGGCACAGTGTGTATATGTCATTACTATTCCCTTTTCTCTTACTCAGTTTGAGAACTTTAGATAACTCTCTCTCTCTCTCTCTCTCTCTCTCTCTCTCTCTCTCTCTCTCTCTCTCTCTCTCTCTCTCTCTCTCTCTCTCTCTCTCTCTCTGTCTTCCCCCTAATCCCTCCTTCCCCCCTCTTCCCCCCACCTCCCTCTCTATCTCCCACTGTGCAGCCTGTGAGTTGATGAACAGGGGGATCCTGGCTCTTATTAGCTCAGTTGGCTGTATATCGGCGGGCTCCCTGCAGTCGCTGGCGGACGCCATGCACATCCCGCACCTGTTCATCCAGCGTGCCCCCGCCGGCACCCCTCGCTCCAGCTGTCCCCTTGTCAGCCGTGGACGCCAGGACGACTACACCCTCTTCGTTCGCCCGCCCGTCTACCTAAACGACGTCATCCTCCAAGTGGTCAGCGAGTACAGCTGGCAGAAGTTCATCATCTTCTACGACCAGGAATACGGTAAGGATCGGCCGACGGTGGTGTTATGGGAAGAGAGGGAAGCGGTCCTGGGCTCATATACTATTCAAAATCATTTCTAATACTGTATCTGTGCTCAATTGAGCTTGCCTTTTGCAATGAAACCAATGGGAAGGTCTCAAGAGGCAAACCCCACCCACCTGGAACTCCTTGCAGGCTTAAGCAAACACTCTTAAAGTATTTGAAATTTTTTGAATAGTATGTGAACCCAGGTATGCTGGGAAGGGGGGTGCAGAGAGTAGGAAGTGGGGAGGGATGCACTATAGCTGATATTCATAGGGAAGGATTAAATGATGTATGAAGATGTGTGATGGAGATCTGATGGACTCGCAGCTTGGCAGACATTAGCATGCTAATGGATAACGGCCTGAACTCCCTGCATTCTGGACGACCAGAGTGAATGCACCAACATAGTTAATGTTCCCCACCATCTCCATCCACCTTCATTACACTGGATTATATGTGTACATACTGTTTGTGGGAGGGAGGGAGGGTGAGGGAGGGAGGGAGAGAGAGAGAGACAGAGTGTGTGTCTGTGTGTATGTGTTTTTATGTGTATGTGTGTGTGTGTTTGTGCCTGAGAGAGACGGAGAGAGAGGGATTGTTTATCACTAGATGTGTAAGTGTGTAGATTCGTCTGTCCGGTCCTGTGTGTGGGAGTGAGGCAGCTTCATCTCCACTCGCCCCGTCTGTCCCTATGGAGCTCTTCTCCCATGGTCCACTGCACCAGGTTAAAAGCATCAAGGCTGGCTAAATGCGTGTGGCTCCCAGAAGAACAGCCGGCAGAACCATTTTGGGTCTCACACTGCCAGTTGCACTGTGGCGTTGTGTATGCTATAACGACTCTGCGGCTGCCCGCCCCATTCACCAGAAGATGGTCCTCCAAGGTATTAACCGTACCAGTCTCTAAGCCCGAGCTCTTTGAGATGTAACAATGTTCTCTTACACATCGCCTCGTCTTCGTCTGGCTTTGGGGACTCTGGAGTGTGTATGTGTAAATTGGGGATAATACAGTGTGTATGTGTAAATTGAATCGGGTTGCCCACTCCTCAGCTCCTCAGGTCTAGTGGTGCAATCTGAAGACTGAAAACGATAGGAGTTCTGTATCTGTGTACCGGGGGACTTGGGCTTTAGTTCACAGAGGTTTCGCTCCTATCAGAGTTTATACGTCTAACTAGCCTGGGTTCCAGATCAGAGTTTATCACTCTATCTAGCCTGGGATCTTTTGTCATCTCCTTATGGAATTGTTATGCCAAATACGATATGTGTAACAAAAAAAATAAACAATCCCCAAATGTGTGATTGAAGGGTAGCTGTAGTGGTTATTGAATCAGGCTCAAATCCTCTTTCTCCTCCAGCTCATTAATGATATAATGTTCATATTTAGAGAATAAATATGAGATTATGAATTATTTACAATGACGTCTACCGGGGATCAGTGGGCTAACTGCCTTGTTCAGGGGCAGAACGACAGATTTTTACCTTGTCAGCTCGGGGATTAAATCGAGCAACCTTTCGGTTACTGGCCCAACGCTCTAACCGCTAGGCTACCTGCTGGTTACTGGCCCAACGCTCTAACCGCTAGGCTACTTGCTGGTTACTGGCCCAACGCTCTAACCGCTAGGCTACCTGCTGGTTACTGGCCCAACGCTCTAACCGCTAGGCTACCTGCTGGTTACTGGCCCAACGCTCTAACCGCTAGGCTACTTGCTGGTTACTGGCCCAACGCTCTAACCGCTAGGTTACCTGCTGGTTACTGGCCCAACGCTCTAACCGCTAGGCTACCTGCTGGTTACTGGCCCAACGCTCTAACCGCTAGGCTACTTGCTGGTTACTGGCCCAACGCTCTAACCGCTAGGCTACCTGCTGGTTACTGGCCCAACGCTCTAACCGCTAGGCTACCTGCTGGTTACTGGCCCAACGCTCTAACCGCTAGGCTACTTGCTGGTTACTGGCCCAACGCTCTAACCGCTAGGCTACCTGCTGGTTACTGGCCCAACGCTCTAACCGCTAGGCTACCTGCTGGTTACTGGCCCAACGCTCTAACCGCTAGGCTACCTGCTGGTTACTGGTCCAACGCTCTAACCGCTAGGCTACTTGCTGCCCCAAATAATAATCATAATAATAATAATAAT
This sequence comes from Salvelinus alpinus, assembly GCF_045679555.1. Classification (NCBI taxonomy): domain Eukaryota; kingdom Metazoa; phylum Chordata; class Actinopteri; order Salmoniformes; family Salmonidae; genus Salvelinus; species Salvelinus alpinus. Next base: position 92,830,061 of record NC_092090.1, read on the forward strand.
AGTATGTGCCATGAGCCTCAAATCTCAGCCTAAACACTTCCGCTGCTTAGCCTTTCAGATTTACAGGGAGCCATTTATTTTCCGAGGGAAAATGATGAAGATGTATTTTCTGAGGGAGATTTATGGTGCGAGGCAACCTTTGTAATGCAGGTGTGTTGTGAAGCATAGTAAAAGCATCAGCCACAGAAGAGATGCTGCAGCTACTCTGGGATTGATGGAGGCAGCCTGAGACCTGTACCTCACTCAATCTGCATGTAGCACAGACAGATACACACACACACACACGCACACACATACAATTACTCCTAACCCATCCACAACTGTTTGACTATATGTGATAAAGTGAAAATCTGAGCCCCCCACCGACCCTAACCCGACCCTAACCTGACCCTAACCTGACCCTAACCCGACCCTAACCCGACCCTAACCCACTAATATAGAAAATGCACAGTTCCCTTTTTTGTCATTTTTGCCTCAGTGGATCGACGTTAGCATTTGGCGTGAGTACATTTAGAAAGTCTATAACAAGCATTTCTTGTTGGACAAATTCAGGTTTCGTCCATTTGCTTTTGCTTGGTTCTTAGTGAATACACCACAGGAGTTTGCCTCGGGACCTTTACATGGCAATGCCCATTTCTGCTAGAATTGTGGGAAATAATCATTTCTGAGATATTGGGACAACATTGCTGTGTAGAACTGAGTAAATCCATACATATACACACATATATATATATATATAACTAGATTGGGATTAAATTAGCCAGCACCAAGGTTAAGTGGATGATCCCCAGACATTCTCTTAGCTGTAGAGCTGTGAATCATAGCATATAGAGTAGTGTATAGACCTAGACCGCCGCACCCCCTCTCTCAATACTAACGATAATGAAGACGCTAATGTGGATTGTAATTACGCCTGTGTATTTTCTCACTGATTGAAAGTGCCTCGTACCAACACATCTCTGTTTGTTCATTTTCCCAGGCTGTATTATTCTCCTGTAGTCTCCTAATGTAAACCAGGGTGACAATAACAACAATAGCGCCAGTGGCAGCCTGGCGTGTTGCCGGCTGGGGCATTAGTGTCACTTCTCTATCGAGTTGTAATGGTAATGAACAACTCACATTAGCAACACTCTTTTACTTCCTCACTATTCGATATCCGTCTCCCTCCCTCCCTCCTCACCCATACACAGTCACGTTGTAAACAGCAGCAGCCCAGCTGCCGACCGAATGGCGTGTGCATCAGCAGGGACCTCTGGGTATTCCTCCCTCCATGTGTCATGAAACGTTTCCCGAAATAAAAAAGACAAGCTGGTGTGTGGAGTCCGAGCCCCGCCCCCCCAGCCCTCTCTGAAAACCGTGGCGACACAGGGGCCTATAAGGAGACACTTCCTGCATGTTCTCCTCCCCTCGTCCTCCGCATGGGCATCTCTCCAGGCCAACTCTCACCCTCTGAACTTTTGACCCCGACTGATGATGATGTCATCCGGGACTGGATCGTTCAAGAGGCATCTGGCTGTGTGTTTTTTCCTGTCCCTCTGTGTTGGTTGGTGCTGTGTATATTCTCCCTAACACCTTACACCATCGACTCAGCCCAGCATCTAATGAGGTGCAATTCATCTGTTAATTGTTTAATGATGACAATGACAATGAGGCAATGTCATCATTTGTTCACATCAACTACATTATTAGTCAACTAATTTACACCATATAGACAGACATACAGTGGCTTCAAACAGTTTCACAGCCCTTGACTTATTCCACATTTTGTTGTGTTACATCCTGAATTCTAAATTCATTAAATACATTTAAAAATCTCACCCATCTACACACAACACCCTATAATGTCAAAGTGAAAACATTTTATCAGAAATGTTTGTACATTTATTGAAAATGAATATTCACACCCCTGAGTCAATACATGGTAGAATCAATTTTGGCAGTGATTACAGATGTGTCTTTCTGGGTCTCTAAGAGCTTTGCAAACCTGGATTTTACAATAATGTGCACATTATTATTTAAATAATTATTCAATCTCTGTCAAGTTGGTTGTTGATCATTGCTAGACATCCGTTTTTAAGTCTTGCCATAGATTTTCAATCAGATTAAAGTCAAACTGTAACTACAGTAGCCAACTCAGGGACGTTGATTGTAATTACAGTGTATATTTGGCCTTGTGTTTTAGGTTATTGTCCTGCTGAAAGGTGATTTTGTCTCCCAGTGTCTGTTGGAAAGCAGACTGAACCAGGTTTTCCTCTAGGATTTTACCTGTGCTAAACTGTATTCCGTTTCTAATCACTGTTCAACTGTGGGACCTTAGAAATAATTGAACGTGTAGGGTACAGAGATGAGGTAGTCATTCAAAAATCATGTTAAACACTATCATCGCACAAAGAGTCCATGCAACTTGTTATGTGACTTGTTAAGCACAGTTTTACTCCTGAACTTATTTAAGCTTGGCATAATAAAGGAGTTGAGTACTTATTGACTCAAGACATTACAGCTTTTCATTTTGTATTAATTTGTAAACATTTCTAAAAACATAATTCCACTTTGACGTTATGGGCTATTGTGGGTAGGCCAGTGACCAAACATCTCAATTTAATCCAAATTCAGGCTGTAACAAAACCAAATGTGGAACAATCCAAGGGGTGAATACTCTCTGAAGGCACTGTATATGCAAAGCAACACTATAGCGCTATAGAAGTACATAGTCGGCATTGGTATACCACGGAACCAATTTATTTAGAGACCAAAGCACAACTTTTTCCCGCAATTTCTGAATCAGTGCCACGTTTTGGAAGGCACCTTTGAACTCATGTTTGGTGGGAGTTGGATTGTGCATTCCGCCAGTGACCCAGCTGCAGAATGGGTTTAATGAAGGCCTGCCCTCCTAGCTGAGAAAGAGAGGGTGGGTAGGGAGAAAGGGAGGGAGGGAGGGTGGGTAGGGAGAAAGGGAGGGAGGGAGGGTGGGTGGGTAGGGAGAAAGGGAGGGAGGGAGGGAGGGTGGGTAGGGAGAAAGGGAGGGAGGGAGGGAGGGTGAGAGAGAGGGGGGGTAGGGAGAAAGGGAGGGAGAGTGAGAGGGCGGGTAGGGAGAAAGGGAGGGAGAGAGGAGGGGTGGGGAGAAAAGGAGGGAGGGGGAGAGAGAGAGAGAGCGGAGGGATTGGGAGAAAGGGAAGGAGAGAGAGAGGGTGGGTAGGGAGAAAAGGAGGGAGCGAGAGAGAGAGAGCGGAGGGATAGGGAGAAACGGAGGGAGGGGGAGAGGGGGGGTAGGGCGAAAAGGAGGGAGGGGGAGAGAGAGAGAGAGAGAGAGCGGAGGGATAGGGAGAAAGGGAGGGAGGGGGAGAGAGAGATGAGCAGCCAGTCAGCTCTCTGACTATGATTAATTTTAATATGTACCTCTTCAGTGAGACAGCTGCCCACCTCACTGCTGCAGTGACAAATGTACTACACAGGTCTAACTCCAGCACACTGAAAGAGAAATGCTAATTCTCTTCTGTCTATTACAACATTTTTCTACAGGAGCAAATGTGCTGTGATAAAAGGGAATGTGTAATACTATGATTTTGTAGTATACTGTATACCAAATACTGTCCATATTAATGGGGAATGGTGGAATGTGGTCTCCAATAAGCTGTTTCTGAGTTTATTGACATGTCTTTAACTCTATAGACGTTTTATCTGGCACTCTGTGTCCCTGTTCGTCAAACTGTGAACCGCCATTTTAGGTGTCAGCACAACAATAAATGTGATGAAATTATCTCTCTTACATACTCTCTCTCACTCTCTGAATCTTTCTCTCCCTCCCACTCCTCCCTTCTTTCTCTCTCGCTCCCACTCCTCCCCTCTTTTCACTCCTCCCTTCTTTCTATATCTCTCCCACTCCTCCCCTCTCTGACTCTCTCTCCCACTCCTCCCCTCTCTGACTCTCTCTCCCACTCCTCCCCTCTCTTTCTCTCTCTCCCACTCCTCCTCTCTCTCTCTCTCTCTCTCCCACTCCTCCCCTCTCTGACTCTCTCTCCCACTCCTCCCCTCTCTGACTCTCTCTCCCACTCCTCCCCTCTCTTTCTCTCTCTCCCACTCCTCCTCTCTCTCTCTCTCTCTCTCCCACTCCTCCCCTCTCTTTCTCTCTCTCCCACTCCTCCTCTCTCTCTCTCTCTCTCTCCCACTCCTCCTCTCTCTTTCTCTCTCTCTCCCACTCCTCCTCTCTCTTCCTCTCTCTTTCCCACTCCTCCTCTCTCTTCCTCTCTCTTTCCCACTCCTCCTCTCTCTTTCTCTCTCTCTCCCACTCCTCCTCTCTCTTCCTCTCTCTCTCCCACTCCTCTCCTCTCTCTCTCTCTCTCTTTCTTTCTCTCTCCCACTCCTCCTCTCTTTTTCTTTCTCTCTCCCACTCCTCTCTCTTTCTCTCTCTCTCCCACTCATCCCTTCTCTTTCTCTCTCTCTCCCACTCCTCCTCTATCTCTCCCACTCCTCCTCTCTCTATCTCTCCCACTCCTCCCCTCTCTTTCTCTCTCTCTCCCACTCCATCTCTCTCTCTCCCACTCCTCCTCTCTCTTTCTCTATCTCTCCCACTCCTCCGCTCTCTTTCTCTCTCTCCCACTCCTCCCCTCTTTCTCTCTCTCCCACTCTTTCTCTATCTCTCCCACTCCTCCCCTCTCTTTATCTCTCTCTCACGCCTGCTCCTACCAACCTCCACTCTCTCCCTCTACCCTCTATCCCCCCTCCATATAGATATCCGTGGGATCCAGGACTTCCTGGACAAGACGTCTCAGCAGGGCATGGACGTGTCGCTGCAGAAGGTGGAGTCCAACATCAACATGATGATCACCAGCATGTTCAGAACCATGAGGGTGGAGGAGCTCCACCGCTACCGGGACACACTGCGCCGGGCCGTGCTCTTCATGAGTCCCGTCACCGCCAAGGCCTTTATCACTGAGGTACGGTGGGAGAGGGGGAGGAGGTCTCACGAAACACACACACACACACACACACACACACACACACACACACACACACACACACACACACACACACACACACACACACACACACACACACACACACACACGAATACCACTTACTTTTCTCAACATTATCACTAATATACGTCATGGAGGCAGTCATTGAAACACTCGGACTAATACATCTTAAAAGGTTATTATCTTAAAATGAGGTCATATTGTGCCATTATCAGGCCTGTGACAGGCATCTAGTGCCTTTTTCTGAAGGACAAAGACATCCCTCATGACAGACACCTCAAATGGCATCATATTTCCTTTATAGTGCACTAGCCTAGGGCCTTTTAATCACGGCCTTTAGAGTGCCGTTTGGGACACACTCCTCTCTCTTTATCAATGAGAAAGTAGTAATGGGCTTTTCTATATCTTTTATTCATACTGTGTGAAACATGAGACAAGTGCAAGTGTAGTACAATGTATAAGGAATATAATTACTTTACATTTTTAATGATATGGAATTCAAACGAGAAGGGTTAGTTTCTTCGTTAATCCCACGTGGGATTCTGCTCTTCTCGTAATTACAACATGACCTCATGAATCCAACTGGAGGATGGAGAGTAGTGCAAAGAAGAGGAGTGGAGAGGAGAGGAGAGGAGAGGAGAGTAGTGGAGAGGAGAGTAGTGGAGAGGAGAGTAGTGGAGAAGAGTGGAGTGGAGAGTAGTTGAGAGGAGTGGAGAGTAGTGGAGAGTAGAGGAGAGTAGTGGAGTGGATAGGAGAGGAGGGTAGTGGAGAGGAGAGTAGTGGATAGGAGAGGAGTGGAGAGTAGTTGAGAGGAGTGGAGAGTAGTTGAGAGGAGTGGAGAGTAGTGGAGAGGAGAATAGTGGAGAGTATTGCAAAGGAAAGGAGAGTAGTGGAGAGTAGTGGAGTGGAGAGGAGAGTAGTGGAGAGGAAAGGAGAGGAGTGGATAGGAGAGGAGGGTAGTGGAGAGGAGAGTAGTGGATAGGAGAGGAGTGGAGAGTAGTTGAGAGGAGTGGAGAGTAGTGTAGAGTAGTGGAGAGGAAAGGCGAGGAGTGGATAGGAGAGGAGAGAAAAGGAGAGTAGTGGAGTTGAGAGGAGAGAAAAGGAGAGTAGTGGAGTTGAGAGGAGAGTAGTGGAAAGGAAAGGAGACTAGTGGAAAGGAAAGGAGAGTAGAGAAGAGGGGAGTAGTGGAGAGGAGATGAGAGGAAATGAGAGGAGTGGAGAGGAAATGAGAGGAGTGGAGAGAAGAGAGGAGAGGAGAGGAGTGTAGAGAAGTGCAGAGGAGTGGAGATGAGAGGAGAGAAGAGGAAAGGACTGGATATGAGAGTGGAGAGGAGTGGTCAGGAGAGGAGTAGAGAGGAGAGTAGAGTAGAGAGGAGTAGAGTGGAGAGGAGAGGAGTTGAGAGGATAGAGGAGAATAGGAAAGGAGTGGAGAGGAGAGAATATAAGAGGACAGGAGTGGAGAGGAGATGAATGGAGTGGAGAGGGGTGGAGAGGAGATTAGTGGAGAGAAGAGGAAAGCAAAGGAGTGGAGAGGAGAGGAGAGGAGAGAAGAGGAAAGGTAGAGAGGAGAGTGGAGTAGAGAGGAGAGGATTGGAGAATAGAGTGGAGAGGAATGCAATTGAGAGGAGAGGAGTTGAGAGGAGAGTAGAGGAAATTAGTGTATAGGGGAGAAGAGGAAAGGAGTGGTGAGGAGTGGAGAGGAGAAGAGAGGAGAGTAGTGGAGAGGAGAGGGGTGGAGAGGAGATGAGATGAAATTAGAGGAGAGGAGTGGATAAAAAATTAGAGGAGAGGAGTGGCAGGGAGAAGAGAGAGGAGAAGAGAGGAGTGTAGAGAAGTGCAGAGGAGTGGAAAGGAGTGGAGATGAGAGTGGAGAGGAGTGGTCAGGAGAAGAGAGGAGAGAAGAGGAAAGAAGTGCAGAGGAGTGGAGAGAAGAGTAGAGTGGAGTGGAAAGGAGAGGAGAGGAAAGGAAGGGAGAGGAGAGGAGAGTGGAGAGGAGTGGAGAGGAGAGAAGAGGAAAGGAGTGGTCAGGAGAGGAGAGGAGTAGAGAGGAGTGTGGAGTAGAGAGGAGAGGAGTGGAGAATAGAGTGGAGAGGAATGCAATTGAGAGGATAGGAGTTGAGAGGAGAGTAGAGGAAATGAGTGGATAGGGGAGAAGAGGAAAGGAGTGGTGAGGAGTGGAGAGGAGTGGAGAGGAGAGTAGAGGAAATTAGTGTATAGGGGAGAAGAGGAAAAGAGTGGAGAGGAGTGGAGATGAGTGGAGATGAGTGAAGAGGAGTGAAGAGGAGAGAAGAGGAAAGGAGTGGAGAGGAGTGGAGAGAAGAGGAAAGCAAAGGAATGGAGAGGAGAGTGGAGAGGAGTGGAGAGGAGTGGTCAGGAGAGGTGTAGAGAGGAGAGTGGAGGAGAATAGAGTGGAGAGGAATGCAATTGAGAGGAGAGGAGTTGAGAGGAGAGTAGAGGAAATTAGTGGATAGGGGAGAAGAGGAAATGAGTGGTGAGGTGTGGAGTGGAGTGGAGTGGAGAGGAGATGAAAGAAGAGGAGTGGAGAGGAGTGGAGAGGAGTGGAGAGGAGAGGAGAGGAGTGGAGAGGAGTGGAGAGGAGTGGAAAGGGGAGGAGAGGAGAGGAGTGGAGTGGAGTGGAGAGGAGTGGAGTGGAAAGGGGAGGAGAGGAGAGGAGAGGAGAGGAGAGGAGAGGAGGAGAGGAGAGGACAGGACAGGAGAGGAGAGGAGAGGAGAGGAGAGGAGAGGAGAGGAGAGGAGAGGAGAGGAGAGGAGAGGAGAGGAGAGGAGAGGAGAGGAGAGGAGAGGAGAGGAGAGGATGGGATATCAGTGGACGGCACAGGTCCCATAGGTAGTGGTAATAGGGGGTCAGGACATGGCCTGGGGTCTGCTTCGTAACCACCTCAGGGAGCACTTGACATTTCCATGGGTGGAGACGCAGAAAGGGTGCCCTCGAGATGCCTGCTGTTCAATCCTCATCGATTTGGACGTGGGATCAAATTAGGTTTTCTGAGATCTCACAAGGTAGAATTTATAATCCAAAATGTTTTGGTTGACACATCCTCTAAAGGGATGTCCTGTTTCACAGTGAGATAGCATAAGATGGATACCGATTTGGAGATAAAATGGATGACAAGATTTATCTGGCTTTATCAAGTTTATTTGTTGAAGTAATTTGTTTCAAGAGGGCCTAACAAAATGCATTAGGCTCTTCTGCTAGATGAAAACAGATTGTAGCCAGGGCTCACTACCCCTCTTTTCCTGTGGGTGTGTGCTTGCGTGCGTGCGTGCGTTGACGGTATATGTGTGTAGTTTTGTAGTGTAGTGTGTGTGTGTGCCTACCTGTGTGTAGTGTGTGTGTGTTTCTCTAACACAGCAGGAAGGACTGTGAAACATCTGTTTGCTCCACACGCTAGCATAGGCACATTTCTCACCCTAAACAGTCTGTAGACAAACACACACACATAAAACCAACTTATGTGATTTTATGCGTTACTTAATCCTTTGGTTAGTTCTGTCTGATTGGTTTTTATTGCCAACACATGGGCCTGTATCAAATAACGACTAGACTATTTGCTCTCCTCCTGCACCTTACTTGCATTGTGAATAAGATCGCGACAGAAGAATCGACTTCCACTAAAAACACATTTTAAGAACATATTCATGATTTGGGTATTATGAAAGTCAACATTTTTGTATTCCTAACGAATGGATGACTAGATTATTGGCCTGATATGGCCTGATGTTATCGAAATTGAGGAATTACTTAGATGCCTATATGAGAATCCATTTAAAATGAAGTCATTTTAATTATTTATGTTCATGATTAGTGTAAAATGAAGATCATCAGTGAGCGTCTCCAAGGGGATGCACCATCTGTTTATGGTGTATCAATGTGAAGTGGTTGAGACAATGCAGTGGATGCTCTTTACAAAAGGTTTCTGGACCGATTCCAATACATCTCCAGAGTTTGAGATCCATATCCTCTCAAGTACTTCTTTGATATCTAGAGAGTATGAATTTTGCCATTTGATGTCCTTACTTTGAAATATTAAAATGATCTCAGCTTGAGAGTTTCTCATATCTAAAATGAAATCCTAAAATGACATGCCCTCTTCCTAATAACCCCCCCCCCAATATTTTTTTTCAAGATTTCCTCAAAAGAGCAGGCCTGAAAACATGCTTTGATGTAGAAATATGATGGACGTAGTGGAAATGTGGTTAACCAAGAGATGCAGAATTAGCTAATATGGACAATCGTTTTTAGAGGACTAGTTACTAGTTTCACTGGTTTGTTGACATGGGGTATGTGTGGGACAGCCACCTATCCCCTACTGTATATAGGGCACTACTTCTAACCAGGGCCTACTGCTGTTAGGAGTAGTGCCCTATGTAGGACACTCAAATACCAATCTGGACCTTGAAGCCAGTACCACTGCTGATTTTCATTGTTCTCCACTAATAAAGGACGGATTTAGACCTGGGTCACCAGGTGGGTTCATTATCAGGTAGAACAGAAAACCAGCAGTACTCCGGAACCTCCAGGCACTGATTTCAATACTCCTGGTATAGGGAACAGAACAGCCATGTTCGTCAACAGAGTGAGAGGGAGACAGAAACTCTCTAAGGGAAGATAGGAGACTGTTTTGAATGAAGCCAACGTGGAAATGATTTATGACATGCTCACAATGCCTTGAGGAAAACAGTCAGTGACCAATCCATCAATGACCCTATGAATTGTCCCTGGAACTTATCCCTTGGAACTTATCCCCTGCATTATCCCCTGGAACGTATCCCCTGGAACTTATCCCCTGGAACTTATCCCCTGGAACTTATCCCCTGAATTATCCCCTGGAACAAATCCCCTGAATTATCCCCTGAATTATCCCCTGGATCGTATCCCCTGAATTATCCCCTGGAATTTATCCCCTGGAATTTATCCCCTGAATTATCCCCTGAATTATCCCCTGGAATTTATCCCCTGGAACTTATCCCCTGAATTATCCCCTGAATTATCCCCTGGAACGTATCCCCTGAATTATCCCCTGAATTATCCCCTGGAACTTATCCCCTGAATTATCCCCTGAATTATCCCCTGAATTATCCCCTGGAACGTATCCCCTGAATTATCCCCTGAATTATCCCCTGGAACTTATCCCCTGAATTATCCCCTGAATTATCCCCTGGAACGTATCCCCTGAATTATCCCCTGAATTATGCACTGAATTATCCCTGAATTATCCCCTGGAATTTATCCCCTGAATCATCCCCTGAATTACCCCTTGAATTATCCCTGAATTATCCTCTGGAATTATCCCTGCATTTTTTTTATGTCGCACGAGCCCATTTCTAAGTGATAATGATCCTATAATAAGCTATTTGCAAATTGAAAGTGTGGCACAGATTGGATTGGTTTCATTACTAAATAACCACAGAGTATTTTGGAGATGCTAATGTGTGTCGTTGTAAGGCTGACAGATCCACCACTGTTTCTTTTAATAACGTGATTGATGTTATCATCAGAAGTTGGAACACCCAAGGGAGCGTTTCAAAGACACAAATAAACAGAGACGGGCGTTAATGGTTTTGAAGTTTTTTTGTTATCACAAGATGATTCTCGAGTGCAAATGGAAAAAACGCTTTCTACTTTTATCGCCATGCTGGATCGTTATCTATGGAGCTCCCAGATAGTGATTGTAGCCCTTCAAGATGAATGCTAGCCATCTAAAAATCCTCTAACATTCCTTTTCTCATTCCAAAATCACATTTTAGAACACAACACAACACTGGCTGGCAAGCTTGTAATCACTCACAGGTCAGAGAAACAAGCGTCGTTTGTTTTTTGTGTTGGGCCTCTCGGTGCCAGCACTCCTTTGGTGAATGAGATAAAAAGAGTCAAAAATCTTATTAAAAAGCTGTCTGAAGCTATTTCAAATAATCAAGTTGTAAGACTAACAGATGATGTCTGACAGAAATCCCAAACTGGTCCTGGGAAACTACCAGTGTACTCTATTAGGCTTGTTTTGGACTGGGCGAGTGGAGACTGTTGGCAACTGGGCGAGTGTGAGGTGATGTGTGTGTGTGTATGCAGACAGGCGTGTGTATGTACATACAGTATGTGCTTTGGATGTGAAGTGTGATGTTGACAGACGGGGGCCTGACACTAATGACACTACTAGTCTGGTGGAGTCACTGAGAGGTCATCCAAACAGACAGAGGGACAGACGTTGGGACATGGAAGGAGGTGTCGGGGAGGTGAGGGAGGCCGTGTCCTCAGCCGCTGCCTCTCGTTCCATCACTACCAGTGAAGTGTGTGTCCGACAGTGTCAGGGACAGATGTCCGTCACGCTGATGGTGACAGCCTGACAGCTGGACAGGGAGTGTTTGAAAACAGTCTCTCTCTGGAAGATAATTGCTCATACAGCTGACAACACCAACACAACAGACGGGGCAACAGAGGCGTAGTGTTTCACCTGGCTGTGCTGTATTACAGTGATAAGAAGTCCTGTAGCTCTGTCTGGTTAAGTCAGTACTGTTGTTGTTGTTGTTGTGTGTACCATCAGTATGAGATCGACTCCAGTCCAAGGGGCAGAGAATCAGTCTCCCAGGGCTGTCAGGGTAGACTAGCTGCTGTTTCCCAGTACACACACCCCTACCTCTCTACAATGATTTGGATGAGGTACCGCTATCTCGGTGTGGGCCGTGTGACTGGTCACTTTATCTCAAGGTAACAGTTGGACGGATGGCCCCTGTCAGACATGCCCTCCTCTCTACTGCTTTCCCCTATCTCCATCTCTCTTCCTCTTTTCACTTGCTTTCTCCCCCCCGCCCCCATCGGTCAGACAGGCAGTCGGACCCTGTTCCCACCACTCAAGGTCGCGGTCTGAGCAGCAGACACACACCACAGGGGTCACGCCTCTCTAACACTTGGTGGGCAACACAGAGAGCTCTGGTTAGATGGAGTGGGGAGACAGTGTTTGGCAAGTGACCACGACATCTTAGTGATGTACATGAAACATGCACCACAAACAGAAAGAGAGAGAGAGAGAGAGTGAGTGAGAGAGGCAGGGAAGGAATCACGGCAGGGAAGGAACTAAGGCAGGGAAGGAAATTAGGCAGGGAAGGAATCAAGGCAGGGAAGGAAATTAGGCAGGGAAGGAAATTAGGCAGGGAAGGAATCACGGCAGGGAAGGAACCAGGGCATGGAAGGAACTAAGGCAGGGAAGGAAATTAGGCAGGGAAGGAAATTAGGCAGGGAAGGAAATTAGGCAGGGAAGGAAATTAGGCAGGGAAGGAACCAGGGCATGGAAGGAACTAAGGCAGGGAAGGAAATTATGCAGGGAAGGAAATTAGGCAGGGAAGGAAATTAGGCAGGGAAGGAACCAGGGCAGGGAAGGAACCAGGGCATGGAAGGAACTAAGGCAGGGAAGGAAATTAGGCAGGGAAGGAAATTAGGCAGGGAAGGAAATTAGGCAGGGAAGGAAATTAGGCAGGGAAGGAACCAGGGCATGGAAGGAACTAAATGGAGCCGTTTGAAATGCATTATTGAAATAGAAAGGGCTGAGGCTGAGAAGATGATTCATCGTGTGTTGTGTCACTCTCTCTACCGTCAACTTTACTGCCATGGTGACAGAGTGCAGGAAGAGTAACCTGTGATAGAGGTGCTATTATTATGCGGAGGAGGTGGAAGAACAGGGGGATGAGACGCTGGAGCGCTTTTGTCCTTACCCTCATGAAGGAGAGAAGTAGGGGGGGTGGAGAGGTGATGGGGGGTGGGGGGAGGTGGCTGGAGGGTTGTGTGTGGGGGGGGGGGGCTTGAAGAGGAGGTACAAAGCACATGCAGTAGCATAGTGGAAATGGGTTCTACTTTATTTTACAGTCCTACTAGCCACTGGTATTCCTCTTGTATTTAGAGTGATATGACTCAGTAAGAAATGTGTACCTATTAGTAATGATTTGAAATTATTTCACTAAATTATTAATTTCTTTATAACAATATTGTTACTATCAGGTTAGCTACAATGAATCCCAAAATAACCACGAGTACATTATTTCTGGAAATAATTATCTGATTACCCTGTTACCATGTAAATACCATGTACGCAAAATAACATAATTACCTGGAAATGGTTTTCTTAGAAGACTGTGTTAGAGTTGTCTGCGTGCTGACGTTTAAAGGGTCACAACTGCTACTGGTGAACGTGTCGTCAGTTTCCAACCTGCCTTGTCCTCTTAACAGACAGCACTCGTTGGTTGACTCGAATAGTATCCTATTCCCTATGTAGTGCACTACTTTTGACCAGACCCTGGTCAAATGTAGTGCACTACATAGGGAAAGGGTGCTATTTGGGACATGGACATGTACCGCACCAGGGCGTAGGATGTTTAATGATTCTGCTTTAACCTTGAACTTTATCACTAAAATAGACGGCCATGACATTAAAGTCTTATCTTACACGCACGCACGCACACACACACACACACACACACACACACACACACACACACACACACACACACACACACACACACACACACACACACACACACACACACACACACACACACACACACACACACACACACACACACACACACACACACACACACACACACACACTACGTGGACCAGAATGATGCTTGAGCGTTAAGTGTACAGTGGAAAGCTCTTAGATTATTACTGTTGACCCAAGCTAGAACCCTAGAACCCTAGAACCAATGATGTTCACTGTGAACATCAAATATAGTACAAGATCACAGATAGTTTTGGCCTGCATTTTCACTAATTGCTCTGAAAAAGATCTAATGTGAAAAGATCTGATGTGATTGGTCAAAAGACCAATTAGTGGAAAAATATCAGAATTTGTTTGCCTGTGTAAACGCAGAGATATTGTATTGGTTTTCAGTAGGTTTTGTATTGACACGTGTGTGTGTCTATATTCGAGCGTACAGTATGTGTGTATGAGAGTTAATGTGTGTGTGTGTGTGTGTGTGTGTGTGTGTGTGTGTGTGTGTGTGTGTGTGTGTGTGTGTGTGTGTGTGTGTGTGTGTGTGTGTGTGTGTGTGTGTGTGTGTGTGTGTGTGTGTGTGTGTGTGTGTGTGTGTGTGTGTGTGTGTGTGTGTGTGTGTGTGTGTGTGTGTGTGTTCGTATGCGTCTGGGTACATGTGCGTGTGTGTTAAGCAGGAGGTACAGTATATCGCCCCTCGTCTCTGAAGAGGAGTGCGTCAAATCTGTGTCACGGTACCGGAGCTCTCATTCAGTGATTATTTACAGCCTGCCTATCCCCCCCCAGCCCTGCCCCTTTTCTCTGTCACTATCTCCACATTACACGGTCAATTTGATATCACTGGCCATTCTCCTATCTCAGGACATTCTCGCTTTGTTTCTAATTTCATTTGGAGAAGCATGACCATTCTCTACACGATCCTCCGTGGACAGTATCACGCCGAGCCTGGCATTCAAGGCAGAGAATGTAGACTGCCGTTTTTAGATTGGAGTGGAATGAAGGATGAAGAATCAAATGACATTCCACAGTTTAAAAGACATGTTTTGTGCTGTGTCTTTTCTAATTCATGCACTTGGTTTTAATAGAAGTCCTGCTAGTAAGATGTATTAGATGGGAAATTGAAATGGTCTGTCTGCAGAAAGGGAGAGAGAGAGAGTTAGAGCCTCATGGATAGATGCTGAATTAATTCTGCCTTCTTTAGGGTTGCTTGAATGCATAGGCTTTTCTCCTCTGTCGTCTGATGATGAAGTGGATGGCATTTCTGTTCCTGACGACTGTTATTATTTTTGGAAACGTCGCTGTTGAAAAGGTGCTGCTAGATTAACACCTTGGTTGCTTTTGAAGAAGTGTTCTAAGATGTCAGGTGATCAATGTAATGTGTGTAACTGATTTGATGGAAGTCTGCAGCATGCTCCTAGTGTCTAGTATTAGTCTACTGTATGGTTTACTTCTATACCTATTTTTCTCCCCTCTATTTTCTGTATACTTTCCACTAGTGAAAACACATATACACTGATATTACTAACGTTCCATTATAAATATCACCGTTTTTTATTTTTTATTTTTTTAGATCTGAGCCTCGAAAGCTCTGCGTCAGATCTTTAATAATTTAACAGGAAGTCCCATTGACTGTGGTTTCCTGCTGAGGCTGCAGTACAGCATCTACAGTTGAAGACAAGCCTTGTTTAGTGTTTTCTTCCCTCCTGTTATTTAATGATCCTCCCTGTGGTATGTGATACATGTTGACAGAGTCAGTAGACTGATAAGACTACCATGGTAGGATGTTGTTAAGACTACCATGGCAGTAGACTGATAAGACTACCATGGTAGGAGGTTGTTAAGACTACCATGGCAGTAGACTGAGAATACTACCATGGTAGGAGGTTGTTAAGACTACCAAGGTAAGAAGGCGGATAAGACTACCAAGGTAAGAAGGCGGATAAGACTACCATGGCAGGAGGCTGATTAGACCACCAAGGCAGGAGGCTGATAAGACTACCAAGGCAGGAGGCTGATTAGACCACCAAGGCAGGAGGCGGATAAGACTACCAAGGCAGGAGGCTGATTAGACTACCAAGGCAGGAGGCTGATAAGACTACCAAGGCCGGAGGCTGATAAGACTACCAAGGCAGGAGGCGGATAAGACTACCAAGGCAGGAGGTTGTTAAGACTACCAAGGCAGGAGGCTGATTAGACTACCAAGGCAGGAGGTTGTTAAGACTACCAAGGCAGGAGGCTGATTAGACTACCAAGGCAGGAGGCTGATTAGACTACCAAGGCAGGAGGCTGATTAGACTACCAAGGCAGGAGGCTGATTAGACTACCAAGGCAGGAGGCTGATAAGACTACCAAGGCAGGAGGCTGATAAGACTACCAAGGTAAGGAGGCTGATAAGACTACCAAGGCAGGAGGCTGATAAGACTACCAAGGTAAGGAGGCTGATAAGACTACCATGGCAGTAGACTGATAAGACTACCATGGTAGGAGGTTGTTAAGACTACCAAGGTAAGGAGGCTGATAAGACGACCAAGGCAGGAGGCTGATAAGACGACCAAGGTAAGGATGCTGATAAGACTACCAAGGCAGGAGGCTGATAAGACTACCATGGCAGTAGACCAATAAGACTACCATGGTAGGAGGTTGTTAAGACTACCAAGGTAAGGAGGCTGATAAGACTACCATGGCAGGAGGCTGATTAGACTACCAAGGTAAGGAGGCTGATAAGACTACCAAGGTAAGGAGGCTGATAAGACTACCATGGCAGGAGACTGATAAGACTACCATGGCAGGAGGCTGATAAGACTACCATGGTAAGGAGGCTGATAAGACTACCATGGCAGGAGGCTGATTAGACTACCAAGGTAAGGAGGCTGATAAGACTACCAAGGTAAGGAGGCTGATAAGACTACCATGGCAGGAGACTGATAAGACTACCATGGCAGGAGGCTGATAAGACAACCAAGGTAAGGAGGCTGATAAGACTACCATGGCAGGAGGCTGATTAGACTACCATGGCAGTAGACCGATAAGACTACCATGGTAGGAGGTTGTTAAGACTACCAAGGTAAGGATGCTGATAAGACTACCATGGTAGGAGGCTGATAAGACTACCAAGGTAAGGAGGCTGATAAGACTACCAAGGTAAGGAGGCTGATAAGACTACCAAGGCAGGAGGCTGATTAGACTACCAAGGTAAGGAGGCTGATAAGACGACCAAGGCAGGAGGCTGATAAGACAACCAAGGCAGGAAGCTGATAAGACTACCAAGGTAAGGAGGCTGATAAGACGACCAAGGCAGGAGGCTGATAAGACTACCAAGGCAGGAGGCTGATAAGACAACCAAGGCAGGAAGCTGATGGCAGTAGACTGTGAAGACTACCATGGTAGAATGTTGTTAAGACTACCATGGCAGTAGACTGAGAAGACTACCATGGTAGGAGGTTGTTAAGACTACCATGGCAGTAGACTGTGAAGACTACCATGGTAGAATGTTGTTAAGACTACCATGGCAGTAGACTGTGAAGACTACCATGGTAGAATGTTGTTAAGACTACCAAGGTAAGAAGGCGGATAAGACTACCAAGGTAAGAAGGCGGATAAGACTACCATGGCAGGAGGCTGATTAGACCACCAAGGCAGGAGGCTGATAAGACTACCAAGGCAGGAGGCTGATTAGACCACCAAGGCAGGAGGCGGATAAGACTACCAAGGCAGGAGGCTGATTAGACTACCAAGGCAGGAGGCTGATAAGACTACCAAGGCAGGAGGCTGATAAGACTACCAAGGCAGGAGGCGGATAAGACTACCAAGGCAGGAGGTTGTTAAGACTACCAAGGCAGGAGGCTGATTAGACTACCAATGCAGGAGGTTGTTAAGACTACCAAGGCAGGAGGCTGATTAGACTACCAAGGCAGGAGGCTGATTAGACTACCAAGGCAGGAGGCTGATTAGACTACCAAGGCAGGAGGCTGATTAGACTACCAAGGCAGGAGGCTGATTAGACTACCAAGGCAGGAGGCTGATAAGACTACCAAGGTAAGGAGGCTGATAAGACTACCAAGGCAGAAAGGCTGATAAGACTACCAAGGTAAGGAGGCTGATAAGACTACCATGGCAGTAGACTGATAAGACTACCATGGTAGGAGGTTGTTAAGACTACCAAGGTAAGGAGGCTGATAAGACGACCAAGGCAGGAGGCTGATAAGACGACCAAGGTAAGGATGCTGATAAGACTACCAAGGCAGGAGGCTGATAAGACTACCATGGCAGTAGACCAATAAGACTACCATGGTAGGAGGTTGTTAAGACTACCAAGGTAAGGAGGCTGATAAGACTACCATGGTAGGAGGTTGTTAAGACTACCAAGGTAAGGAGGCTGATAAGACTACCATGGTAAGGAGGCTGATAAGACGACCAAGGCCGGAGGCTGATAAGACGACCAAGGCCGGAGGCTGATAAGACTACCATGGCAGGAGACTGATAAGACTACCAAGGCAGGAGGCTGATAAGACTACCATGGCAGGAGGCTGATAAGACTACCATGGTAAGGAGGCTGATAAGACTACCATGGCAGGAGGCTGATTAGACTACCAAGGTAAGGAGGCTGATAAGACTACCAAGGTAAGGAGGCTGATAAGACTACCATGGCAGGAGACTGATAAGACTACCATGGCAGGAGGCTGATAAGACTACCATGGTAAGGAGGCTGATAAGACTACCATGGCAGGAGGCTGATAAGACTACCATGGCAGGAGGCTGATTAGACTACCAAGGTAAGGAGGCTGATAAGACTACCAAGGTAAGGAGGCTGATAAGACTACCATGGCAGGAGACTGATAAGACTACCATGGCAGGAGGCTGATAAGACAACCAAGGTAAGGAGGCTGATAAGACTACCATGGCAGGAGGCTGATTAGACTACCATGGCAGTAGACCGATAAGACTACCATGGTAGGAGGTTGTTAAGACTACCAAGGTAAGGATGCTGATAAGACTACCATGGTAGGAGGCTGATAAGACTACCAAGGTAAGGAGGCTGATAAGACTACCAAGGTAAGGAGGCTGATAAGACTACCAAGGCAGGAGGCTGATTAGACTACCAAGGTAAGGAGGCTGATAAGACGACCAAGGCAGGAGGCTGATAAGACAACCAAGGCAGGAAGCTGATAAGACTACCAAGGTAAGGAGGCTGATAAGACGACCAAGGCAGGAGGCTGATAAGACTACCAAGGCAGGAGGCTGATAAGACAACCAAGGCAGGAAGCTGATAAGACAACCAAGGCAGGAGGCTGATAAGACTACCAAGGTAAGGAGGCTGATAAGACGACCAAGGCAGGAGGCTGATTAGACTACCAAGGTAAGGAGGCTGATAAGACGACCAAGGCAGGAGGCTGATAAGACAACCAAGGCAGGAAGCTGATAAGACTACCAAGGTAAGGAGGCTGATAAGACGACCAAGGCAGGAGGCTGATAAGACTACCAAGGCAGGAGGCTGATAAGACAACCAAGGCAGGAAGCTGATAAGACAACCAAGGCAGGAGGCTGATAAGACTACCAAGGTAAGGAGGCTGATAAGACGACCAAGGCAGGAGGCTGATAAGACAACCAAGGCAGGAAGCTGATAAGACGACCAAGGCAGGAGGCTGATAAGACTACCAAGGTAAGGAGGCTGATAAGACGACCAAGGCAGGAGGCTGATAAGACAACCAAGGCAGGAAGCTGATTAGACTACCATGGCAGGAGGCTGATAAGACGACCAAGGTTAGGAGGCTGATAAGACTACCAAGGCAGGAGGTTGTTAAGACTACCAAGGCAGGAGGTTGTTAAGACTACCAAGGCAGGAGGCTGATCAGACTACCAAGGCAGGAGGCTGATCAGACTACCATGGCAGGAGGCTGATCAGACTACCATGGCAGGAGGCTGATCAGACTACCATGGCAGGAGGCTGATAAGACTACCATGGCAGGAGGCTGATAAGACTACCATGGCAGGAGGCTGATAAGACTACCAAGGCAGGAGGCTGATCAGACTACCATGGCAGGAGGCTGATAAGACTACCATGGCAGGAGGCTGATAAGACTACCATGGCAGGACGCTGTTAAGACTAACATTGGTTGGATTAGTCCTCTAATCCTCTCCCTCCGCACTTCACTATTACACATGCAGACAGACTTAGGCAGGGTTCAACCACGGGGTCAAACTTATACTGTGATACCGTCACCAGCCATAGTCCAAACTGGAAATCACAACAGTATGGCTCCTCCCAAATGGCACCCTATTCCCTTCATAGTCCACTACTTTTGACCAGGGCTCATAGTTCACCATATAGGGAATAGGGTGCCATTTGGGTCATACCCTATGCAGTTAAAGTTGGACAGACAGCACCAGGGGAGAAACAGCTGTTCTATACCAGATTACTGTAGTGTGCTCTCGAGGCAGGCGTTAACTTGACACAGAGGGATGTGCTGTGTGTGTGTGTGTGTGTGTGTTTGTGTGTGTGTGTGTGTGCATGTGCGTGTGTGTGTGAGTGTGCGTGTGCACATCATGTGGGTGTACACTATCGATGGAGTAGGACACTGGGCCTTAGTGCTTCACACTGGGTGGGGTAATCACACTGTCCGTCAAACTGTTTGGTTTAACCCTGTAGGTAACACGTTAGTTTA
Source organism: Salvelinus alpinus (assembly GCF_045679555.1). Taxonomy (NCBI): domain Eukaryota; kingdom Metazoa; phylum Chordata; class Actinopteri; order Salmoniformes; family Salmonidae; genus Salvelinus; species Salvelinus alpinus. The sequence goes on from NC_092090.1 coordinate 92,850,203, forward strand.
TGCCTGTAGGTAACACGTTAGTTTAACCCTGTAGGTAACACGTTAGTTTAACCATGTAGGTAACACGTTAGTTTATGCCTGTAGGTAACACGTTAGTTTAACCCTGTAGGTAACACGTTAGTTTATGCCTGTAGGTAACACGTTAGTTTAACCCTGTAGGTAACATGTTAGTTTAACCCTGTAGGTAACACGTTAGTTTATGCCTGTAGGTAACATGTTAGTTTAACCCTGTAGGTAACATGTTAGTTTAACACGTTAGTTTATGCCTGTAGGTAACGTGTTAGTTTAACCCTGTAGGTAACGTGTTAGTTTAACCCTGTAGGTAACGTGTTAGTTTAACCCTGTAGGTAACGTGTTAGTTTAACCCTGTAGGTAATGTGTTAGTTTAACCCTGTAGGTAACGTGTTAGTTTAACCCTGTAGGTAACGTGTTAGTTTAACCCTGTAGGTAACATGTTAGTTTAACCCTGTAGGTAACGTGTTAGTTTAACCCTGTAGGTAACGTGTTAGTTTAACCCTGTAGGTAACATGTCAGTTTAACCCTGTAGGTAACGTGTTAGTTTAACCCTGTAGGTAACACGTTAGTTTATGCCTGTATGTAACGTGTTAGTTTAACCCGGTAGGTAACGTGTTAGTTTAACCCTGTAGGTAACGTGTTAGTTTAACCCTGTAGGTAACGCGTTAGTTTTAGGTAACGTGTTAGTTTAACCCGGTAGGTAACGTGTTAGTTTAACCCTGTAGGTAACGTGTTAGTTAACCCTGTAGGTAACACGTTAGTTTAACCCTGTAGGTAACATGTTAGTTTAACCCTGTAGGTAACATGTTAGTTTAACCCTGTAGGTAACGTGTTAGTTTAACCCTGTAGGTAACGTGTTAGTTTAACCCTGTAGGTAACATGTTAGTTTAACCCTGTAGGTAACGTGTTAGTTTAACCCTGTAGGTAACGTGTTAGTTTAACCCTGTAGGTAACATGTTAGTTTAACCCTGTAGGTAACATGTTAGTTTAACCCTGTAGGTAACGTGTTAGTTTAACCCTGTAGGTAACATGTTAGTTTAACACGTTAGTTTATGCCTGTAGGTAAGGTGTTAGTTTAACCCTGTAGGTAACGTGTTAGTTTAACCCTGTAGGTAACGTGTTAGTTTAACCCTGTAGGTAACGTGTTAGTTTAACCCTGTAGGTAACATGTTAGTGTGGGTAAGGAGAGCAGGGATGGAGTTAAGGGGAGCTTACACTGTGTTCCGTGGGTTAATGATTGACAGGGGAGCTATAGCTCATGTTCCCACTCATCATGTGCTTCCGAAACCTACGCCATCCACATCACAGTGCATCGCCATTAGTTACCATAGCCAGTTGACAGTGTAAAGCTGGTTTCAATACAGTATTCTACACGTCCATAACTGAGTTGATTCATTGGCAGAATATAATCATTACCAATAATCATGTGAGCATTATAAAAGGCCTCCCATATACACTGTAGGCTTTTCATTGTCTGCGTGCCAAATGACACCTTATAGACAGAGAAAAGACAGGCCTGGCATGGTGTGTGGAGGAGTAGAGAGGAGACAGGTCTGGCATGGTGTGAGGAGGAGTAGAGAAGCAACATGCCTGGCACGCTGTGTGGAAGAGTAGAGAGGAGACAGGCCTGGCATGGTGTGTGGAGGAGTGGAGAGGAGACTGAGTGGAAAGTGATGAGGAAAGGAGGTAGAGGAATTACTTTAGCCTGGTCAAAGGTCACTCACCCCTAGGGCTCACGCACACACACGCACACACACACGCACACACACACACACACACACACACACACACACACACACACACACACACACACACACACACACACACACACACACACACACACACACACACACACACACACACACACACACACACACACACACACACACACACACACACACACACACACACCTCTGAATCTTCCAAACGACACGTATTGAGTTTTATTAAGTATGCAATCATGGGGTAGCAATTTGTGGTTGTTGTATTTAGCAGTTAATTAACAGCTTTTTTATTCACTAATGTTTTTTTGTTTGTTTATGGGATTCAATAAAGCTCTAATTAGATACCTAATTATTAGTTTTGTTTTAAAGAGATGAAAGTTCTTTATAAGATTATTTATTAGTAATGAGTTATTCCAAAACTTAATGTAACGGCTCTCGTTGGTGGTAGAAATAGTAGACCAAAGCACAACGTGGAAAGTGTTCATGATTCCTTTTATTCAAAATACACTCAAACAAAATAACAAAAGCGAAAGGAGAAAGCGCACAGTTCTGTCAGGCTAAGACACTAAACAGAAAACAAGATCCCACAACCTAATGGTGGGAAAAAGGGCTGCCTAAGTATGATCCCCAATCAGAGACAATGATTGGGAACCTCTGATTGGGAGCCTCTGATTGGGAACCATACTCGGCCAAAAAACAAAGAAACAGAAGACATAGAATTTCCCACCCGAGTCACACCCTGACCTAACCAAACATAGAGAATAATAAGGAACTCTAAGGTCAGGGCGTGATACTTACGTTAAAAAACTGGTGTGGGTGCATAAAGATTCACTTGGAACAACAAAACATTCTATCTTTAGAATAAAGATTCACTTGGAACAACAAAACATTCTATCTTTAGAATAAAGATTCACTTGGAACAACAAAACATTCTATCTTTAGAATAAAGATTCACTTGGAACAACAAAACATTCTATCTTTAGAATAAAGATTTACTTGGAACAACAAAACATTCTTTATTTGGAATAAAAAGTCACTTGGAACAACAAAACATTCTATATTTAGAATAAAGATTCACTTGGAACAACAAAACATTCTACATTTACAAGTGCTAACACGACAATAGCTAAATTGCATCTAAATTATCTTGATTATTTGCGATCATTGACCTGACCATCGCCCTTTGTTAGATGTACATTTAAATAATAGGTGTGTGTACACAGCTTAATAACATGTGCAGATGTATGAACACCCCAATCCATACACTCCATTCCATTTCATCCAACAATTGATCAATCACCATCCAAATGTCAAATGAGATGTAAAATAAGCTTGGCAGTGATGTATTGCCCTGGGTGTCACACAAGGAATGGGTCTATATTCACCATAATCTCCTCTGTGGCTGTGGCCGACTTCAGGATCTTTGTTCAATGCTGGGGAAGACAAATGACTGGTATGTTGGCCCTGACAGACCTGGACTCTCCCATCACAACACATGTCTACGGAAGCCACGCACCAGGCATTCACAGTAATGATTTCTCTATCAGAGTAGAAAGAAGGGAGAGGAGAGAGGAACCAATCGCAGACAGGAAGTGTATAGGCCAGCACCCCCATGGGTCAGCTGCAGACCAATCCCAGTACAGTCAGACTCAGCCCGGATGGTTCTGGTTGCATAGGTTAAAGTTTCCCCTAATCCTAACCTTAACCATTCGTGGAGGAAATCTTAATCTGACCCAGTGTCATCGGGGAAACTTCACCTTACACCGGTTGTGTACAGTACTCTGTGGGGTGGAGGGGTAGACTGGATTACTTTGGCTTTCATCTATCGGAATGGTGGAGGAGGATCAATAGGATGTTTGCTTTGAGCTGGGGCCGGGCAGGGCCAGCCTCAAGGCCCGCGTCAGGCCCTGTCAGAGTCAGACAGGCCTTGGCATGCCCTTGCAATGGCTGTGGCTGAGTGGCTGGAGCTGAATTGATGGCCTGTTTAAGTCAGTGGCCTGTATTGGCCTGATTAAGCAGGCAGCAATGGGGTGATTTAGAGTCATTAAGAAGCCAGGGAGGGATCCACATCAAATCCCTTCTGCCCCCCTCAAGAGGCAGCAGGCCAACCCACACGTGTCTTATACCTGGACTGGCTGGTAGGATTTAGCACCAGGGTTGTATTCATTAGGACACACGGTAGCGTAACGTTTCGCAACGGAATTTGTGCGAGCGCAAACGCTTCATGCACGTGTGTCTTCTCCTATGCGTGTGTTTATCTCCGATGACATCACAGGAGGGCGCCGCTCTGCAGCTCTCTCTCTTCCTGTGCCTGCCTGCTAAGTGTGTGTTGCTCCCAACTTCATCGAGGAGTCAGTGCCATACTGCAACAGACACAGTGTGGCGTGGCTTCCTGACAGTCGCACACAGAGTATGAATTATAGATGATGGATGCTGCACGGTGAGTCAGGTGGCTGACATTAAACCAAAATGGCAATGTGACACATAAGGATTATGATGTATTAAGGAGCACACGCCTGGGTAAGTGAGAGCTAAATGCGTAAAACGGATTGACTCTCACGCTCCGCAGAGAAAGCATTTCACAACTCCATAAGCTCGCTTGCTCTAACCGGTGCAAATACTTAATGGAAGAACATGTGTTTTTGGGTGAGTGGAACACACTATTCCCTGGTTAGGAAGTGTGCAGAGATGAAGTGTTACTCCAAACTGAAGTACTGTGTTATTTTATATAGCCTGTGGATTGAATTGCCTAGGCAATGCCCATTGTACAAAATTGCTGTTTATTTATCCCATGGCATTTGTGTACTCTACATAAATCTGTCACACTGAAACTTGTTGAAAGTTGCAATATCATCTTTGATTAAAAAAGTGCACTAGTAACATACAAATGGGGACTGCTAAAATGCATGAATAATCCCAAACAACCCAACAGACTGATAGCATGACTTTAACTCAGACTGAAGAGCATAGAAAGTAGCTTATTCATAAATTAATTAGGTGACATTGTTGTCTTGAACCTACAGATGTAGGATCTTAATTTGAGCCAGTTTGCTACAGAAGGAAAATAATCCTGCAGCAACAATACATTTGAATTATTATATGGATTATAATGAATGCAGGGGGTTCATTAGGGCAAGTCTGAAATGTAATCCTCGCATTCTCGCACGGGTTCATCAAACTAAGTAACATAATAAAGTTAAATTGCACCAATAATCACAAACAACCCAACATTTATGAACTTCCCAAAAAAACATTTAGATAAGATGTTGTGTGTAATATGATGTTTATGATGTCATAAAGTAGCCATGCAGGAGAAGAAAATAGTAAAATAAAAGCCAATCTTTTCACGATTTGATTTAGGAATAACCAACCCGTTCTATTTATTTTTGTGTATACAGTGCCTTTTGACGTATTCCACATTATTCCACATTATTCCACATTATTCCACATTATTCCACATGTTGTTGTGTTACAGCCTGAATTTATGTCTCACCCATCTACACACAATACCCCATAATGAAAAAGTGAAAACATGTTTTTAGACATTTTTGCTAGTTTATTGAAACTGAATTGTGCAACATTTGCTCATTATTCTTTTCCAAATTCTTCAAGCTCTGTCAAATTAGTTATTGATCATTGCTAGACAAGCATTTTCAGGTCTTTCCATAGATTTTCAAGTAGATTTAAGTCAAAACTGTAACTCTGCCACTCAGGAACATTCATTGTCTTTAACTCTCCTAGTGTCTGGTGGAAAGCAGACTGAACCAGGTTGCCATGCTCAAAGGGATATTCAATGTCTGCTTTTTATTTTATTTTGACCCATCTACCAAAAGGTGCCCTTTTGTGAGGCATTGGAAAATCTCTGTGGTCTTTGTGGTTGAATCTGTGTTTGAAATTGACTGCTCGACTGTGGGACCTTACAGATAATTGTATGTGTGGGATACAGAGATGAGATAGTCCATGCAACATATTATGTGACTTGTTAAGCAGATTTATACTAATTGACTGAAGACATTTCAGCTTGTCATTTGTTATCAATTTGTAAAAATGTAAAAAAACATAATACCACTTTGGCATTATGGGGTATTGTGTGTAGGCCAGTGACAGAACATCTCAATTTAATACATTTTAAATTCAGGCTGCAACTCTAGGCAGAGTTGCAAAGAAAAAGCCATATGTCAGACTGGCCAATAAAAAGAACACACTGGACAGAGGAACTCTGCCTAGAAGGCCAGTGTCCCAGAGTCACCTCTTCAGTGTTGACGTTGAGACTTGTGTTTTGTGGGTACTATTTAATGAAGCTGCCAGTTGAGAACTTGTGAGGCATCTGTTTCTCAAACTAGACACTCTAATGTACTTGTCCTCTTGCTCAGTTGTGCCCCCGGGGCCTCCCACTCTTTCTATTCTGGTTAGAGCCAGTTTGCGCTGTTATGTGAAGGGAGTAGTACACAGCATTGTACCAGATCTTCAGTTACGTGGCAATTTCTGGCATGGAATAGCCTTCATTTCTCAGAAGAAGAATAGACTGACGAGTTTCAGAAGAAAGTTCTTTGTTTCTGGCCATTTTGAGCCTGTAATCGAACCCACAAATGTTGATGCTCCAGATACTCAACTAGTCTAAAGAAGGACCGTTTTTTTGCTTTTTTAATCAGAACAACAGTTTTCAGCTGTGTCATTTACAACATTAACAATGTCTACACTGTATTTCTGATTAATTTTATGTTATTTTAATGGACAAAAAATTTGCTTTTCATTAAAAAACGATCGATGTCAGAGTGGAACGGACTAAGGTACAGTAGAATAGTATATAATACAGTATATACATACGAGATGAGTAATGCAAGATATGTAAACATTATTAAGTGAATGAGATACCGTACAATTGTATAGAAAACATTATATACATATGAGATGAGTAATGCCAGATAATACTTCCTGAAGGGACTCTATCAGCTGTTTTATGGTGGCTATGGTGCTTATTGTTGTTTACCCTGACAGCAACTACACATCTCCCAATTGGGACAATAAAGGTGTATGCCAAGGCCTTCTGTAGCCCCTCCCCTGTTTGAGTGACAGCTGCAGGGTGTAGCCCCTCCCCTGTTTGAGTGACAGCTGCAGGGTGCACAATGTGAGTACATGTCAGAACTCTATCCACAATGTGAGTACATGTCAGAACTCTATCCACAATGTTGTCCTGCAATCTCCATGGGTGTGGTGTAATTGTGATCATCGTCTCTATCACCAGTCTGCTAGATGACTACTGGCACTTCATGGTGTTCATGCTCTCCCTGCCAGAGAGCAGACATCCAGGTGGAGCATGTGAGATAGTAACAATAATCAGAGCTATGCAAAAGCAGCTAGTCTCAGGTACGTTGTCCCCCCTCCATTCAGATCACTCTGTGTTGTGTCATTACCAGTAGCCTCATACAGCACGACTAATGGCTGAACGATTCTCCTCTCATGCAAATAACATTGATCTGATGAATCTAAAAATAATAGACAATAGATTAGCTTGTTTTTGTTCTCGTACTTTTTTTGCGAGCGCCATTGCTTTTGGCATGAATTCATTTGAAATCAGGCGTGAAATTGGAAGTACACAGCTAATTTTCCATGGAGGACCAATTTGGCTGATAACCCCCCTTCATACACGATAGGGGTATGGCCTTAACAGATCACTGTCGCTCATCTTCCCCAACATCTCAAGGTGCCATGGGAAATTCTTTATTGGGGAGGAGAACTTATCGTTTCTCAATGGAGAGTCCAGGTTCCCAGGGTTCTGGAACAGATATATCCAGGTTCCCAGGGTTCTGGAACAGATATATCCAGGTTCCCAGGGTTCTGGAACAGATATATCCAGGTTCCCAGGGTTCTGGAACAGATATATCCAGGTTCCCAGGGTTCTGGAACAGATATATCCAGGTTCCCAGGGTTCTGGAACAGATATATCCAGGTTCCCAGGGTTCTGGAACACATATATCCAGGTTCCCAGGGTTCTGGAACAGATATATCCAGGTTCCCAGGGTTCTGGAACAGATATATCCAGGTTCCCAGGGTTCTGGAACAGATATATCCAGGTTCCCAGGGTTCTGGAACAGATATATCCAGGTTCCCAGGGTTCTGGAACAGATATATCCAGATTCCCAGTGTTCTGGAACACATATATCCAGGTTCCCAGGGTTCTGGAACAGATATATCCTGTTTCCCAGGGTTCTGGAACACATATATCCAGGTTCCCAGGGTTCTGGAACAGATATATCCAGGTTCCCAGGGTTCTGGAACAGATATATCCAGGTTCCCAGGGTTCTGGAACAGATATATCCAGATTCCCAGTGTTCTGGAACACATATATCCAGGTTCCCAGGGTTCTGGAACAGATATATCCTGTTTCCCAGGGTTCTGGAACAGATACAGCACCGTGTGTCTGATTTAAGGGTGATACTGATGGTGGATGAGGAGCTCTATCTCTCACAGTCTAATCACAGATGCTTTGATCTATGAGACACAACGGCAGTTACCTAGCTAGCTGTCAGTCAGATAAAAAGAATCACCGTGCAGGACTCACTCACTCACTTAAGCCCTCTGCTTTCCTAGCGCAGAGCAAAGCAAGGCAAACCTCACTGGTGTCTTAATGAGAGCCGTGCTTCAAGCCTTTTAACCTTAGGCTGAGTTTATCCTTGGTTACAGTGGCAAGAAAAAGTATGTGAACCCTTTGGAATTACCTGGATTTCTGCATAAATTAGTCAAAAAATTTGATCTGATCTTCATCTTAGTCACAACAATAGACAAACACACTAATAACACACAAATTATTGTGTTTTTCTTTTCTATATTGAATACATCCTTTAAACATTCACAGTGTAGGTAGGAAATGTGAACCCCTAGGCTAATTACTTTTCCAAAAGCTAATTGGAGTCAGGAGTCAGCTAACCTGGAGTCCAATCAATGAGACGAGATTGGAGATGTTGGTTAGAGCTGCCCTGCCCTATAAAAAACACAATATTTGAGTTTGCTATCCACAAGAAGCATTGCCTGATGTGAACCATGCCTCAAACAAAAGAGATCTCAGAAGACCTAAGATTAAAAATTGTTGACTTGCATAAAGCTGGAAAGGGTTACAAAAGTATCTCTAAAAGCCGTGAAGTTCATCAGTCCACGGTAAGATACATTGTCTATAAATGGAGAAAGTCCAGCACTGTTGCTACTCTCCCTAGGTGTCACGATCATCGTAAGAAGTGGACCAAAGCGCAGTGTGTTTTGAATACATTCTTCTATCTTTAATGAAGAACACTTAAACAAACTTACAAAACAAAACGAATAAGACGAACGTGACCGCTATATAAACAATGTGCTAACATGCAACATAACATAGACAATAACACACAACCCACAATACAAAACAGGCTACCTAAATATGGTTCCCAATCAGAGACAACGCAAAACACCTGTCTCTGATTGAGAACCATATCAGGCCAAACACATAGAAATATACAAACCAGACATACAGCATAGAATGCCCACACAGATCACACCCTGACCAACCAAAACATAAAACATACAAAGCAAACTATGGTCAGGGCGTGACACTAGGAGTGGCCGTCCTGCAAAGATGACTGCAAGAGCACAGTGCAGAGGTTAAGAAGAATCCTAGAGTGTCGGCTAAAGACTTGCAGAAATCTCTGGAACATGCTAACAGCTCTGTTGACGAGTCTACGATATGTAAAACACTAAACAAGAATGGTGTTCATGGGAGGACACCACGGAAGAAGCCACTGCTGTCCAAGAAAAACATTGCTGCACGTCTGAAGTACGCAAAAGAGCACCTGGATGTTACACAGCGCTTCTGGCAAAATATTCTGTGGACAGATGAAACTACAGCTCAGTTGTTTGGAAGGAACACACAACACTATGTGTGGAGAAAAAAGGCACAGCTCACCAACATCAAAACCTCATGCCAACCTTAAAGTATGGTGGAGGGTGAATCATGGTTTGGGGATGCTTGCTGCATCAAGGCCTGGACAGCTTGCTATCAACGACATAAAAATTACTTTTATCAAGACATTTTTCAGGAGAATGTTAGGCTATCTGTCCGCCAATTGAAAGTCAACAGAAGTTGGGTGATGCACCACAACAACGACCCAAAACACGGAAATAAATCAACAACAGAATGGCTTCAACAGAAGAAAATACACCTTCTGGAGTGGACCAGTCAGTGTCCTGACCTCAACCTGATCTAAAATGCTGTGCCATGACCTCGAGAGCGGTTCACACCAGACATCCTAAGAATATTGCTGAACTGAAAGAGTTCTGCAAAGATGAATGGTCCAAAATTCCTCCTGACCGTTGTGCAGGTCTGATCCGCAACTACAGAAAACATTTGGTTGAGTTTATTGCTGCCAAAGGAGGGTCAACCAGTTATTTTAAATCCAAGCGTTCACATACTATTTCCACCCTGCACTGTGAATGTTTACACGGTGTGTTCAATAGAGACATGAAAACGTATTTTTTTTGTGTTATTAGTTTAAGCAGACTGTGTTTGTCTATTGTGACTTAGATGAAGATCAGATCAAATTTGATGACCAATTTATGCAGAAATCCAGGTCATTCCAAAGGGTTCACATACTTGTTCTTGCCACTGGAGGTAATGAATCGGCTTACTATCTGCTCGGATTCTTTCGGGCAGAAAGTTTTTTGGTTGAAAGAATCCCCTGCACATGGCTCCAAACCAGCAAGCCGGACCATCAGGAGGAGCGTCTCTGTGTCCGTACATGCTGGCAAAATCAATAGCTTTCTCCTTGGCCGTGGACTAATGCGGCGAGGCAAAGTCTAATGTCCCAGGCCTTGTTGGGTGGTGCCATAGAGAGCGGCTTGCTTCTGGTCCAGATTTCTCGTTGGCCGCTCTATTTTGGTCATCAGTTGTGTGTTAACAACCTTGAACTGACGTGTTGGTTACAGCAGCCAATCCCCAGAGGAGCACATCTTCCACCGGAATTCTGGCCTTTCTCTAATTAGGCAGAAACATCTGCCCTTGGACAAGCTGGGGAGAGTACTAATGGGCGTGAACGAACACAGAGAGCCTGAGGTGGGCTGGCATGTACTCATGCACACACACACACACACACACACACACACACACACACACACACACACACACACACACACACACACACACACACACACACACACACACACACACACACACACACACACACACACACACACACACACACACATGCACACACACACAGATGCACACACACACACACACACACAAGCACACACACACTCCGTCTCTTCCCGCTGTGAGTCAGTGAAGCATAGCCCCATCTGTGCTCTGTGTGGCGAGCATGTTTCACATACCACTTCACACAAATACTGTGCTGGAAGTCAGCAGGATCATCATGAAAACATAGCAGGCAGTAAACTTGCAAGTCATCAGAGAGAGATTGCAGGGGGGATAAAGAGAGATGGGTGGTGGGAGAGAGAGGGGGAGGTGTGGGAGAGAGATATAGAGAGGGGGGGATGGGAGAGAGAGAGAGCAGGAGAGATATATACAGTATATATATAGAGAGAGAGAGAGAGAGAGAGAGCCGGAGAGAGAGAAAGAGAGAGAAAGAGAAAGAGAGAGAGAGAAAGAGAGAGCGGGACTAGGGAGCAGGGCAGAAATAGAGTTCAGAAATAAATGACCAGTCAGTAAGTCTCAGCCAGGGCTGTAAATAGTTCCTATCATGTCTGGCACAGAGATGGGCTTCCAGTGTCATCATGGCCCTCACCGATGACACCCACGTGGTTGTCATGGTTACTATCTGGCTGAGTGACCAGTGGACAGAGTGGAGCGAGGAAGAGAGAGACAGAAAGAGGGAGGGAGGGAGGGAGCGAGAGAGAGACCATGATTGACAAGTGGTAGTAAGAGAAAGAGAGAGGGATTGGAGAGGGAGACAGAGAGGGGGTGGCAGAGAAAGAGGGAGAGAGCAGATAGAGCAACAGGACGAGAGTGAAAAACCTCTCCCTCTCTGTTTGCCTTATCTCACTGTCTCAGTCCAATTGACAGGTTGTTTTATGGGACTTGTCTACAGTGTAATTATGAAGTTTTATTGAGTCTTTGTAGGAGATTAAACCACTATTAACGCTCCGCTGTCATACTCTCCAGCTGTTGCTTTTGTTTATGACTAAAGTGTTTTATGACACCCCCGCTTTAGTCACCTAGACAATTAGGTTGAATGAAATACATTGAGCAGGAGAAACACGGGGTGCTGCCGGCGAAGAGGAAGACTTGTCCTTGTAGATGGGAGAGTGATGGAGATGTGTGGAAGGAGGAGAGGAAGACTTGTCCTTGTAGATGGGAGAGTGATGGAGATGTGTGGAAGGAGGAGAGGAAGACTTGTCCTTGTAGATGGGAGAGTGATGGAGATGTGTGGAAGGAGGAGAGGAAGAAGGGAACTGAGACATGTACAGAGAAGCTAGGGATCTGCTTGGGAGAGCAGAGCAGAGCAGAGAGAGAGATACTGTATATAAAAATACATGGCTACCCAAAGAGGAGTGTGTATGTGGTCACTGCACGACATGGGGAGGTAATATTCCCCAACAAGAGATTCATTATTCACAGAAATTACTACATTTATTCCTAATTTTAATTTATAAACCCAGAGGAAAAACAAAAAATGATCATAGGCAAAAGGAGCAATGTCTCCTCTTGCAGCCAAGTATGTATTTGTTTGCCATAGCCTACGGGACACTGAATAATAACATCTGCATAGTAAATAGTAAATACATTATTATTAGTATGATTGTTATTACTATTAGTGGTATTATTGTTATTACTATTATTATTATTGTTGTTACTATTATTGTTACTATTATTGTTGTTACTATTATTGTTATTACTATTATTGTTATTACTATTATTGTTACTATTATTATTATTATTCGTCTTATTATTGTTGTTGTTGTTAGAGAGAGAGAGAGAGAGAGACACACAATGGAAGAGAATGGGGAAAGAGTGGGGAATAAGAAATGTCTTTAAACGCAGAACAAACAAGGTTAGAGCATTGGACCAGTAACTGAAAGGTCACCGGTTTGAATCCCAGAGCCAACAAGGTGAAATATCTGTCTCTGTTCCCTTGAGCAAGGCACTAACCCCATTGCTCCAGGAGCGCCGGATAAGGGTGACACTGGCCCTGACCCCACTCTCCACGGGTGTGTCAGGGGAAGTTGGGATATGAAGAAACACATGTTGATGTGTAACAGGGCAAATTGTAATAATGATTAATATTATCATTATTGATGATGATGATGATAAGGAAGGCCCAAAAAATGGCCAAGTCATAGTCTGTTCTCTCTGCTACCGCACGGCAAGTGGTACCGGAGCGCCATGTCTAGGTCCAAAAGCAGCATCCTTAGTATTAGCAGTTGGCCACCCGGACAATTTACATTGACCCCCCCCCCCCCCTTTTGTTTTTACACTTCTGCTACTCGCTGTATATTATCTATGCATAGTCACTTTTCCCCTGCCTACATGTACTACATGACTCGTTATCGGTATCCCCTGTGTATAGCCTCGTTCTTGTTATTTTATTTTTTACTTTTTATTTTATGTTTTACTTTAGTTTCTTTGGTAAATATTTTCTTAACTCTTTCTTGAACTGCATTGTGGGTTAAGGGCTTGTAAGCATTTCATGGTAAGGTCTACACCTGTTTTATTCAGTGCATGTGACAAATAAAGTTGGATTTGATTTGATATAATATTGTTATTATTATTATGATTATATTTGTTTGTGTGTGTGTGTGTGTGTGTGTGTGTGTGTGTGTGTGTGTGTGTGTGTGTGTGTGTGTGTGTGTGTGTGTGTGTGTGTGTGTGTGTGTGTGTGTGTGTGTGTGTGTGTGTGTGTGTGTGTGTGTGTGTGTGTGTGTGTGTGTGTGTGTGAGAGGGAGAGGGTTTTGACATCACTCTACATACAACACTCAGGATGCGCTACTCGCTCAACTGTAAACACACAATATAAATGTGTGTGTGTGCGCGTGCGTGCGTGTGTGTGTGTTTAAGTTTAAGTGCTCCCACCGCGATGCACCCTAATTCCTATCGTTGTGTTTTTGCTTTACAGTAACTGTCATTTCTGCTCTCTGGAATTACACAAATTATGGTGTTTGCTCCATTAGCAGCTCCATGATGCCAAAATATTATCGCTAGTTAAGAGTTGACATGGATACATATTTATGCTTGTTTGTATAAAGTATTCATAGGTTTTTCTCCCACCCACTGCATACTCCATTTTTTATGAGAGACTACAGCATTTCCATATAGCATGATCCACCCAGCTGTCTCATGATGTCCATAAAATGAGGGTCTCTATTCAGTGTGTATCACTGAAGCAGTACAGATTGTGTGTCTCTATTCAGTGTGTATCACTGAAGCAGTACAGATTGTGTGTCTCTATTCAGTGTGTATCACTGAAGCAGTACAGATTGCGTGTCTCTATTCAGTGTGTATCACTGAAGCAGTACAGATTGTGTGTCTCTATTCAGTGTGTATCACTGAAGCAGTACAGATTGTGTGTCTCTATTCAGTGTGTATCACTGAAGCAGTACAGATTGTGTGTCTCTATTCAGTGTGTATCACTGAAGCAGTACAGATTGAGTGATAGAAATGTAAAGGACATATGCAGCGTTTACCGTGTATACGGTCTGCTAACGCGGGACCATTGCCCTTAACTTTCAATCACGCTGTAACGCTGAACTTCCCCGTGGGTTAAATAGCTTGACAGCTTTCATGACTGCAGTCTACTTACAGTTAGAGGCGTCAGAAGGTGAACACGTACTACGCATACACAGTCAAAAGCATTTGCTTTAAAGTGGATAATTGCACCATCAGATGCATATTTTAGAAATGTATAATATTACTCAGGCTGGTCAATCCTGCCAAAATATGCATTGAATTCCTGAATATATATTCTAATATATTTTGTCTCTCTATCGTTGTGTTTTTCAGGTTGTGGAGACGAATCTCATGGCGTTCGACTGTCACTGGGTCATCATCAATGAGGTCAGTGCGGAGGCAGCCAAGGCTACAGTGTGGCATGCTGGGTTGTAGTGTTGTTGTGTTTGGGGTGGGTATGCTAATAGCTGTCTGCCGAGGTAACAGTAGGGGGTACTGCAGAACACTGGGGGGGTGGGGGGGTATCACAAATACCCTCAAAATGAACTCAAACAAAGACACAGACTTTACTGATTTTCTGCTGAATCCCTCTTGTAATAAATGAACACGTTTCATGTTGAAAGGACAGCTACGGCCAGGTTTTATCTTTAATATGAATGAGAGATGATGGCTATAATGATGTTCCTTTATCTACAACTCACCACACTGAAGTTCGGATTGAAAAGCAGAGCATTCATAATTGACCGTTCCCCTCTATATGTGGGGACGTATGGCATGAAGACAGGCTGGAACACTCTGCCCTCTCTCTCGCTTGTTCTCTCTCTCTCTCTCTCTCGCACTTTCCTTCCATGCCTCCCTGCTTGGCTTGTTCCACATGGCGGGGTGAATGAGGACAAATGCCAACACACTGATCCAAATGAATACTGGCAAGTGAGGAAAAAAATAATACCACTTCAAGAGAAATTGAAATGGGGTCCGCCGACGACGGAGGGATTCTTTTCCACGCTCTTCCTCCAATAAGAGCAGGATGGATTTGGGTCTGCTGGGGGATGGGCCCCTGTAGTTACCAGGATGGATTTGGGTCTGCTGGGGGATGGTCCCCTGTAGTTACCAGGATGGATTTGGGTCTGCTGGGGGATGGTCCCCTGTAGTTACCAGGATGGATTTGGGTCTGCTGGGGGATGGTCCCCTGTAGTTACCAGGATGGATTTGGGTCTGCTGGGGGATGGTCCCCTGTAGTTACCAGGATGGATTTGGGTCTGCTGGGGGATGGTCCCCTGTAGTTACCAGGATGGATTTGGGTCTGCTGGGGGATGGTCCCCTGTAGTTACCAGGATGGATTTGGGTCTGCTGGGGGATGGTCCCCTGTAGTTACCAGGATGGATTTGGGTCTGCTGGGGGATGGTCCCCTGTAGTTACCAGGATAGGTTTGAGGGAACTAGAAGGTTCATCCTAATAATATATCTCTCGTTCACTACTTCCCACAAATCTAATAGCAGTGGATTTGTTGGGACATGGGCTTGTGGGGATTTCTTATACCTGTCATTTCCTTTCAAATCAGTGACGGGAAGTAAACAGTGTACACTTTTGTGAGAAAAGAGAGATAATTGGGACATAGCCAGACATTCACAGTCCCCGCTAGGGTTGCTCTTGCTAACTCGTGTTAAAAGACCAACCTGAATACAGTAAGTTTACTTGTGAATCGGCTCAGCGTCACTCTCAGAATGCAAAGATGCCATCGATAGGAATTCAAAGCTCAAGAATATGCCAGTAATACCAGAACTATACTAGACTGATAGCATGACTTTAACTCAGACTGAAGAGCATAGAAAGTAGCTTCAACTTATTCATAAATATATTAGATGAAGTTGTCTTGAACCTACAGATGTAGGATCTTAATTTGAGCCAGTTTGCTACAGACAAACCTTCAAACAGGCAAGGGTAATCCTTATTCTTCTGGAAAATTTTATCCCAAGCGGGGGACTTCTGTCCGCCATTAATTCCGAATTTTTATACATTTTTGCAGTGCCGCCAGGTGTTATGGGATAGCAAAGGATGCATGGGATTGGGACATGCCAATTTTGACATCCTTCCTAGAAATTCTGCCTCATAAGGCAGCATCCTTAGTGTTACCAGTTGTCTCGTTAAACCATCAATACACGCTAAATTCACCTGCACAGCTGATCTCAATTGTAACCATTATTGGTCACCTCATTACCGCTCTCTAGAAGATGTTTGCAACCAAAGTGAACCCTGAACTGAAATGTGTAACTACATCAAGTCAATCAGGCGTTTGAGTTATTTGTGCCAGAAGGACGTGGGCCGGAACCAAACCCATGCGGTAGACCTATATTTGCACCCTGAAGGCAGCAGCCCTAACTGCTAGACCACGCCATGATTGACCTCAAGTTTGACAGTTCATTCGTAACCTTAATATGCAGTAGACTCTTGTATGCCTTTGCCTAGTGGAGACCAATATCTATCTTGTGTTATTAAGATATATAAGCGTTTGAGCGAACAAGAGAGAACATAATTTTGAAAGCAAGCCCTGATCCCCATGATTCCACTGCCCCGGCATGGAGAGAAGGAGAACTGCTCAAGTTAAGATCTGACATCTGTACAAGTTTGCTACAAGTTCCTGCAACAACAGGATGATCAAATTAAGATACGGCATCTGTAATCACTTTGGTCTATTCAGAGATGAACCCGCTCTCCTATTTTAAATGTCAATCGCCTTAGCATTTGTCCAAAAGTATCACACGTCAAGTTAGATGACATTCTCCTTGCCATGCGGACTCCTAGTCATGGCTGATATGTCATGTAATCTAGACAGGAAGTTTGACAGAAAACAAGTCGGGGCAAATCCCTGACCCTAATTAAGCCTTAACCGCCGAGGCCCCCAGAGGGACCACAGTCATGTCCCAATAATTTACACTGACGACATGCCAAGAGCTTTTAGTACATGTCCACTGAAAGTCAAATTAGTTGACGTTTGTCAGTTGGTACGTACCAGCACTTCGGAGGAGTTTGTAAAAACTTGTAAAACCATATGCCTCCCTGACAATGTTTATTTTCTTGCCCTTGATCACGCTATGCTCGGGGAACGGCAATGCTTTTTTTGGCAGCAAGTTTACCACTTTTCTGTGTTTATTCGGCCTTTTGTCAGAGCTTTGCGAGATAATCCCCTTCCTCATTTTACTGGGAGGAAATGTTTGGGCCGTTGCCTATTACAAAGAGACCAGAATTTGACACATCACATTGCTAAATCGTTTGAAATTAAATTGGATGTTCCTCTGTTGACAGGCAGGTGTATCGTTGCGTTCTGTTTGGATGTGGAAAATGGCCACCAGAGCAGTGATATTAGTGGACGCGGTCACCATCACCAATGTCATGCAGACGAAACATGTGCAAATAAAAATCAGTCAGCCAGAACAGCTTGGTGGAGTTTTGGAGCTACCTTCACCAGGGACGTTCCGACGTCTGCATTCATTAAATCATCAGACCCTGCTCCCCGCGCTCTGCATGTCCGGTCTAAAAAGAGGGAGATGTCTTTAGGCTAAAATTAGCAAGGTTCCACAAGGACGAACACATGCACATGCGCTCTCTCTCTTCTATGCACCTCACTCACTCCCCTCTCATGTGATCAGGGTTTACATCAAATGAGTAATGGCTAGGTGCACGAGGCCTCAAGTGCTTTCTTAACACAATATGGGAATAGTATAATAAATGAAATTTACTGTATGAATTGATCCATGACATATTGATGATTACATTTACATTTTAGTTATATAGAAGACACTCTTCTCCGCAGTGACTTACAGGAGCAATTAGGGTTAAGTGCTTTGCTCAAGAGCACAGGCTTTTCACCTTTTGGTTACTGGCCCAACGCATCCAATGCTTTTAACAGCTAGGCTACCTGCTGCCAAACTTACTATAGGATTACTGTACAATTACTATAGGATTACTATAGGATTACTATAGGATTACTATACGAGTACTATACAATTACTATACGATTACTATATGATTACTATATGATTACTATAGGATTACTATAGGATTACTATACAATTACTATAGGATTACTATATGATTACTATACAATTACTATAGGATTACTATAAGCTTACTATATGATTACTATAGGATTACTATACGTTTACTATACCATTTCTATATGATCACTATATGATTACTATACAATAACTATAGGATTACTATACGCTTACTATACGATTACTATATGATTACTATAGGATTACTATATGATCACTAAATGAATACTATAGGATTACTATACATTTACTATAGGATTACTATACAATTACTATATGATTACTAAACAATTACTATAGGATTACTATACAATTACTATACGATTACAATAGGACTAGTACAGTATATGATTACAATAAATCCCTTTATATCAGTTGTGTATTTGTTTATAGGGAAAATAATTGTTTTCCCTCTGTTCTTCTGAACCCACTTTTTCCCGGGGTGTGTCTGTCTGTCTGTCTGTCTGTCTGTCTGCCTGCGTGCGTGCGTGTGTGCGTGTGTGGGACTCTTTGGGATCCTGCAGGAAATCTCAGACCAGGACGTCCAAGAACTGGTGATGAAGTCGATCGGGCGTCTGACCCTGATCAGGCAGACCTTCCCCCTGCCCCAGAACACCAGCCAGCGCTGCGTCAAGCACAACCACCGCATCAACACCTCCCTCTGCGACCCCAAGGACCCCAAGGCTCAGACACTGGAGGTAACACACAACACACCAAGGGCGTGTCCCGAATGGTTCCCTTTTGCTTATATAGTCTACTACTTTAGACCAGAGCCTTGTCAAAAGTAGTTAACTTCATCTGGAATGTGGTGTCTTTCCCATTATGCCATTGTCACCCCCTTTGCCACCCCTCCTTTTCCTCCAATTTCACAACTTCAAATTATCTCAAAGTTGTTGATGGCACCAACGTTGTCGCCCTGTGCCCCCAGGCTTCCCGACTTTGTAATTCATTTTTGGGGAAGTAGGCCCACAATTTGTTTGTATCAAACATCATAATTCAATGCAATATTATCATGGAAATGTGGCGCATCATTTCTTTGTTGTTATAAAAAAATGTAAATGTGTCCCTGGGCAGCAATATTGTGTCTATAATTATTGTTGAACATCAAGCCTTCAAAAACAACAAATGCAGGGAGGAAAAGAACATTGTACCTAGGGTTTTATATTTTCACCAAATTTTTTACATTTTCCTTCCGGAGAATGAATCACTTTTCTCCCCGGTAAGCCGGTGTTTCCCGCCAGTCGGACATGGAACATTCTTAGGTGTATTATTATACATAAAGCTAACATTTTCATGTTGCATTCATTATCATTCGTCATCATTCGTTAGCCTACTTTAGCCTGAAAATGTATGGTAGTCTATTTCTAGAGCTTTTAAGTCAATGATCTCTCAATGTCTTCTTTTTTAAATGTTTATGCCTATTTATGTCGGAGTTTTGGAACAGTCTGAATCACTTAGGAAAACATTATTTTAACAATTGGTCAAAACACATAGGCTAGACTACATCATATCCCAAATATAGCCACTGTCACATATACACCGGGATTCAGGGAGCAGGTGTAGCAGATGAGTGAAGAATGAAGAATGCAGATTAACAAGAGAAGCGTACAGAACGTGCATGAAAACAAACCAACACTGTGTGACGACTGAGGCCACTGAGAGCTACATAAAGAGAAGGTCATCCAGGTGATGATGAAGTCCAGGTGTGCGTAATGATGGGGAGCAGGTGTGTGCGTAATGATGGTTGCCAGGGCGGGTGGTTAGTAGACCGGCGACGTGGAGCGCTGGAGAAGGGGAGCGGGAGACGGCGTGACAGCCATGGCATGAAAATAAATAAAACGTGAGCCTTCTGGCTTCACAAACTTGGACTAGGCCTACATAATAACATGAAATAAATAAATCCAACCCAGCCTAACAAATATAGCATAAAGAAGAGAGCCTTCTCGAGCCACACAAACAGAGGTTACAGGCTACAGGCTTATAAAAAAGGGTTCGTCAAAGGGTTCTAGTATGGAGACTGCCGAAGAACCGTTTTAGGTTCTAGATATTTCGTTTTTTTCTAAGAATGTACATGTCAAATAACCTGGCACCCTGTAGCAAACAAACCTACCCATAATGCACATATATAGGCCCTACCTGTTCAACTGTTATTCTTTCTTCTGAAGTGGGCTCTCAAAAACCACAGTGCCCTCTGCACTCAGGCGGATCCTGATCTTGATATAAATTGTCCACCGACTAAAAAAGGCTTGCTCGACCTCTGTGGTGTCCTGGATGGTGTCCTGGATGGTGTCCTGGGTGGTGTCCTGGAAGGTGTCCTGGGTGATGTCATGGATGGTGGCCTGGATGGTGGCCTGGATAGTGTACTGGATGGTCCCCTGGATGGTGTCCTTGAAGGTGACCTGGATGGTGGCCTTGATGGTGAGTGCCTCAAACAGGTGCAGGTATCTCGATCTGTTGTTTGCGGCTTCAAACAGGAAGAACTCCTTATAGAGGATTTTCAGGAGGTTGGATTCCTTTCTCTCCTTTCTTCTGTTGAAAGGTTGATGGCTTGCTGCAACGTTGTTGACGGGTTTGGTGTTGCTTGCACATCTGTTGCAGCAACTTCATCCTCTGTGCTGCTCTCCTCTTCCTCGAACAGTCGTTTGACGAGGCCCTTGCCATCCTCAACAACATGGCCCTTCTCAACAGCATGGCCCTTCTCAACAACATGGCCCTTCTCAACAGCATGGCCCTTCTCAACAGCATGGCGCTTCTCAACAGCATGGCCCTTCTCAACAGCATGCTCCAGAGTCCAATGGCAGAGAGATTTACATCGCGCCAGCTGTAGCTTGGCATTGCGCATGGTGATCTTAGGCTTGTGTGTGGCTGGTCTGCCATGGAAACCCATTTCATGAAGCTCCCGATGAACAGTTATTCTGCTGATGTTGCTTCCAGGGGCAGTTTGGAACTTGGTAGTGAGTGTTGCAACTGAGGACAGACGATTTTTACGCATTACGTGCTTCAGCACTCAGCGGTCCCGTTCTGTGAGCTTGTGTGGCCTACCACTTCGCGGCTGAGCCACTATTACTCCTATTACTTTCTACTTCACAATAACAGCACTTACCAGGGCAGCTCTAGTAGGACAGAAATTTGACTAACTGACTTGTTGGAAAGGTGGCATCCTATGACGGCGCCCAGTTGAAAGTCACTGAGCTCCTCAATAAGGCCATTCTATTGTTTGCATGATTGTGTGCTTGATTGTATACACCTGTCAGCAATAGGTGTGGCTAAAATAGCCAAATCCACTAACTTGGAGGGGTGTCCACATAGTTTTGTATATATAGTTTAGCAGTGACAGATACAGACCGTGCTTAGTAATACACAGAGATTATTTTTTATTTTGATCAGTAGAAGACTGACAGACAGACAGACAGACATAAAGAGACAGACAGACAGACAGACAGACAGACAGACAGACAGACAGACAGACAGACAGACAGACAGACAGACAGACAGACAGACAGACAGACAGGCACACAGACAGACAGACAGACAGACAGACAGACAGACAGACAGACAGACAGACAGACAGACAGACAGACAGACAGACAGACAGACAGACAGACAGACAGACAGACAGACAGACAGACAGACAGACAGACAGACAGACAGACAGACAGACAGACAGTGCCAAGCGTGGTGCGGAATACTGAGAGGACAGACGGAGAGCAGTGGTAGTCAGTGGAGGACAGTGTGTGCCCGGTACAGTTGTGAATAGTGCAGTTAGGCCTGTGTTTTCTGTCAGTGTGGAGGCAGAGGAGCAGTCAGGAGAGTGCCCCAGAAGAAGCCCAATTTCACACTGGACTGGAGCGCATCATCTGGGTCTGCCTGACCACACTCCCCCCCCACCCACACACATGCGCGCGTATGCACACACACACAAATACTTGTGTGCACACACACTCACTTCCTCCTCCTGTATAGCAGTGGTCAGCGATCTCCCAGCCTCTCATAGGAGCCAATCTCAACAGGCCAGCCACTGCCGCCCCTCCTCACACTCCTAGGATTTCCATGACCCCCCCCCCCCCCCACACACACACACACACACACACACACACACACGCACACACATGCATGCACGTAAAGCTGGGGTCATGATCCCTCAATATCAGAGACAGGCCAATGGCTGTCTGTGGCTTTACACTACGCAGTACTACTCACTTCCTAATTTTATAATTGGATCCACCCACCGCCAATTATGCTTTTGGTTTGTCCCACTCCTCAGAGGTCATGGTTTGTCCCACTCCTCAGAGGTCGTGGTTTGTCCCATTCCTCAGAGGTCGTGGTTTGTCCCACTCCTCAGAGGTCGTGGTTTGTCCCATTCCTCAGAGGTCGTGGTTTGTCCCACTCCTCAGAGGTCGTGGTTTGTCCCACTCTTCAGAGGTCGTGGTTTGTGAAGGTCGTGGTTTGTCCCACTCCACAGAGGTCGTGGATGTCCCACTCCTCAGAGGTCGTGGTTTGTGAAGGTCGTGATTTGTCCCACTCCTCAGAGGTCGTGGTTTGTCCCACTCCTCAGAGGTCGTGGTTTGTCCCACTCCTCAGAGGTCGTGGTTTGTCCCACTCCTCAGAGGTCGTGGTTTGTCCCACTCCTCAGAGGTCGTGGTTTGTGAAGGAAAACAAGTTGTTCTCTCTCTTCTTAACCCTTAATTATGTGAGCTACTTGTAACAAATAAAGAACTACAGTCACATTTAACATGTTAAATTCATAAGCACGAATAATAATTTTATATAAAGGGATATTTTTCAAGTGGAGAAAGTTTCTATTGCCAGTTTTACATCTCGTGTGTGAGAGCTTTTTCTCAAAACGAGTGATAATTGTTCACGGTTATATTGGACTCAATTTTGTGAGTTCAAGGACAACTTTGGTTGTATTATAAACTCTGAAACAACTTGTTTCTAATTGGCTACTGACTTAAAGAAGAGCTTTTTCTCTGAAGTCAGTACAAGGGATGTTCCCCTATAATGAAAGGCGGCCATCACTCAAAAGGTTGGAAGCACTGATCTAGCTAAAGATTAGCACAATACAGATGGGCAACCCCCATGCTTCAACCTATTTATTTATAGCCACTACACCGCATTTTTTTTTAAATTTAACTAGGCAAGTCAGTTAAGAACAAATTCTTATTTTCAATGATGGCCTAGGAACAGTGGGTTAACTGTCTTGTTCAGGGATAGAATGACAGATTTGTACCTTGTCAGCTCGGGGATTTGATCTTGCAACCTTTCAGTTACAAGTCCAACGCTCTAACTACTAGGCTACCTGCCGCTACCTACCACATCAGTTGGGCTACAGCTGATAATGCTGATTGCTAAATAATATACCAGCCTGATAATATAATATGGGATAATATGTCATAAGGCACTTTTTTGAAGGGGAAAATTCTATTTTAATGGTGTCAATTATTTTTATTCAATGGTAGACTCCCTCAAGCACTTACGTAACGTAGCAAACTTTCAGTCAAACTTTCTCACAGACGTTCTACAAAATAATTGCCAAGCATGGTTACTTACTGAACCGTTCAAATTATACCAACCTTTTAATGTAATACAGAAAAATATTGGCATTTCAGTTGTGATATATTGACCAAATTAAGAGGAAAGTTTTAGATGTATTTTCCCTTAAAAATTCACCAGAAACAACCATTTCACAGCTATTTAAAAAAATATATATATCTCCTGGGAAAGCATGCCCCAACAAGTCACATAATACGTTGCATTAACTCACTGTGTGTGTAATGATAGTTTTTAACATGATTTTTGAATGACTGCCTCATCTCTGTACCCCAACACATAAAAATATCTGTAAGGCCCATTAGTGGAGCAGGGAATTTCAAACACAGATTTAACCACAGCATACTAAAACATGTTGTCCTGTAGTATGTTGGGTGATTGTGCTGTTGTTTTGCATGGGGAGCCAGGCTATATCCTTAATGACACCCTTTTATATTACTGATGGCAGGTAGCCTAGTGGTTAGAGTGTTGGGCCAGTAACCAAAAGGTTGCTGGATTGAATCTCTGAGCTGACCAGGTAAAAAATCTGTAATTCTGTCCCTGAACAAGGCAGTTAACCCACTGTCATTGTAAATAAGAATTTGATCTTAACTGACTTTCCTAGTTAAAACCTCTTTGGGCTAGACGTGCCGCTAGCGACCCACCTCGACTACATCTGGTGGAATGAGTGCGAAATTCAAATTACAGAAATAGTCATATTTAACATTCATGAAAATACGAGTGTCATACCTCAGGAAAAAAAGCTTAACTTCTTGTTAATACAGCCACTGTGCCAGATTTCAAAAAGGCTTTACGGCGAAAGCACACCATGCAATTATCTGAGGACAGCACCCAGCACACACAAGCATTAAAAACATATTTCAACCAGGCAGGTGCGCCACGAAAGTCAGAAATAGCGATAAAATAAATGCCTTACCTTTGAAGATCTTCTTCTGTTGGCACTCCAAAAGGTCCCAGCTACATCACAAATGGTCCTTTTGTTCAATAAAGTCCTTCTTTATATCCCCAAAAACTCAGTTTAGCTGGCGCGTTTTATTCAGTAATCCACCGGTTTCCCTCCTTCAAAATGCATACCAAATGAATCCCAAACGTTGCCAATAAACTTCTCCAAACAAGTCAAACAATGTAGGTACCCTAATACGTAAATAAACGATAAAATTTAAGACGGAGAATCGTTATTGTCATTACCGGAGATAAACAACAAAGTACGCGCTCTCATCCACTCGCGTGAAAACACTACAGCCGAAATGGGAGCCACTTAGAAAAACTACAAATTCTATCTCATTTTTCCAAAAACAAGCCTGAAACTCTTTCTAAAGACTGTTGACATCTAGTGGAAGCCCTAGGAACTGCAATCTGGGAGGTTTTCCCTTCATATTAAAAATGACAGCCATAGGAATCAGTGGTGGGCCGGAAAAAAAATGTTCTGGATGGTTTGTCCTCAGGTTTTCACCTTTCATATCAGTTCTGTTATACTCACAGACATTACTTTAACAGTTTTCGAAACTTTAGAGTGTTTTCTATCCAAATCTACCAATTATCTGCATATCCTAGCTTCTAGGCCTGAGTAACAGGCAGTTTACTTTGGGCACGCTTGTCATCCAGACGTCAAAATACTGTCCCCTAGCCCAAAGGTTAAATAAAGGTTCAAATAAAAAACTGACATTGACAGTGATAGGCCTGATTGCTGACAATGATGGGACTGCCTACAGGGATGTCAGAGACCTGCTAGTGTAGTGACAGGGAAACAATTTCTCCCTCAATGTCAGCAACACAAAGGAGCTGATTGTGGACTACAGGAAATGGAGGGCTGAGCATGCCCCCATTCACATTGATGGGGTTGTAGTGGAGATGGTTGAGTGCTTTAAGTTCTTCGGTGTCCACATCATTATTAACCTATCATTTCCCAAACACACCAACCCAGTTGTGAAGAGGGCACGGCAACGCCTCTTCCCCCTCAGGAGGCTGAAAGGATTTAGCATGGGTCCTGAGATCCTCAAAATGTTCTACAGCTGCACCATTGAGAGCGTCTTGACTGGTTGCATCACCGCTTGGTATGGCAACTGCTCAGCATCTGACCTCAAGGCTCTACAGAGGGTGGTGCGTATGGCCCAGAACATCACTGGGGCCGAGCGCCCTGTCATCCAGGACCTCTATACCAGGCGATGTCATAGGAAGGCCCTAAAAATGGTTAGCCACCCAAGTCACAGTCTTTTCTCTCTGCTACAGCACGGCAAGTGATACCGGAGAACCAAGTCTGGGACCAAAAGGCTCCTGAACAGTGTCTACCCCAAAGTCCAGGCTACCTGGACTTTCTGCTTTTCACCCCCTAACTACATGTACTGGTACATAGTACTTCAATTAATCACCTAACCAAACCCTACATATACATATTACCTCAATGAATCACCTCTTGTACCCCAGTACACTGACTCGGTACCGGTACTACTTGTATATAACCTCGTTATTGTTATTTTGTGTTTTTTTATTGTTTTATTACTTTTTAACTGCATTGTTGGGAAAGGGCTAGTAAGTAAGCATGTCATGGTAACGTCTACACTTGTTGTATTCGGCGCATGTGACAAATACAATTTGATTCAACTTGATTTGATGCATGGGTGACCTCCCGACTATAAAAGCCTGTGTCAGGGGGATGCCATGCTCGTTCCACATCCCCGGTTAGGACAGTGGGTGCTGGAACACGGCACTCGATATTGTGACAAGTGTGCCCGAGCGTTGCAGGTTAATAAACAACGGCACACGTAATGGCCACTCTATTTATTACACTGCCATTCAAACGGAGACAACGCTCGTGCTAAATCACAGTGCCATCGATCAGGGCCCGAATTAACTGTTCTCTGTCTCCCCCCTCCTGCCTCTGGCTGTGGCCCAAATTAAATGGCACCGTATTCCCTTTATAGTGCACTATTTTGACTATGGCCCTCAAGAATAGTGCACTATATAGGGAATAGGATGCCATTTGGGATGCAGCTCTGGGCTCTAGAACCGCCGTAACCCAACTGCCACTGTTGTTTGATTTGGTCAATTTAAAAAATCAGCCCCCCAAAAAAACTATGTCCTGCTCGTTCCCTGACTTTTCCAAAATGTTTGTATTTTATTTACATTCGTCAACATTTTGATATCACAAACAGAAAAGGATTTTGTGCCTCTTTAACAGTTTTTTTAATGAGACTTTCTCTCCTCACTGAAAGAATGACAAAGAATGGATGGGTGATAATTGTGCACCTTACTTCACAATGTAATTTAAATTAGGGCTAACTGAATGATAAGGAGGGTGAAGAGGTTGATTTAATTTAGAAAGACAATAGTGTAATGATGAGTTTGTGTTATGCCTATTTAATCAGCAGAAAAGAATTTGACCGCAAGCCTTCGGGGTTGATACCATTCTCTTTAATGTTTTACTTTGTAAAAAGAAGCTGTTATGGGACTGTTTTGTTTACTATAACTCTATTACTAATCAAATGTATTGTAAGGGAAACGAAAACATGCTACATGTGGCAGTAGGTCTTTAGAATAATTCTAAACATATCCTTGACTCTATCCAGCGAAGCAAAAGATGCCAGCCCACTGAATGACAAATGGATGGAATGAGCGATAATTGTGCAAGTTACTTCACAATCAAATTTAAATTAGGCGTAACTGAATGATGAGGGTGAAGAGGTTGATTTAATTTAGAACAACAATAGTGTAATGATAAGTTTGTGTTATGCCTATTCATCAGCATTGGCGCTCCTGTTAATCATTTGACCGTGTGCCTAGCAGGTTGATACTATTGTCTTCTGCCTTTTACTTTGTAAAAATATGCTGTTATGGTACTGTTTTATTGACAGTAACTCTATTACTAATCCAATGTATTGTAAAGGGAAACGAGAACATGCTATGTGTTGCAGTAAGCCTTTAGAATAGTGCAAAACACATCCTTGACTTTATCCAAGTTGGTGAGCAGGAAACAAACAATGCCAGTCAGCCTGCACAGCCTGCACAGCTGGCCCACTGAAACTACACCTAAACTATACCAAAACTACACTGGGATTATACCAGAACTACACCTAAACTATACCAAAACTACACCTAAACTATACCAAAACTACACTGGAATTATACCAAAACTACACCTAAACTACACCTAAACTATACCAACACGAATTACACACATAATAAGAGTTAGCCTATAGACCAGATCAAATTGACAATAATCTGATGAGTGACAATATTAGGCCTATCAGTTGTCAAATTGTACACGAAGAGATGGGCACATCTTGCAATTGACAGATGCAGGGAAAGGAGCATCGCTTTCTTAAATCCTCCTTCAGAGTCACATGCAGGTAAAACATTGTGATTTCTATATAGTATCAGAAAGAGCATATTCTGCAGTTTATATTACACTTACCTTCGTCAAATAACTCTCAAAATTCAAGAGGTGCAACTCTTATTCTAAATGTTACTTTTTCCAAGAATATCCGTGCTGTCCATGCAATCAGCACATGACCACTCACGTGCTGTTCATGCATTCAGCACAGAACCACTCACATGCTGTCCATGCATTCAGCACAGGACCACTCACATGCTGTCCATGCAATTAGCACATGACCACTCACGTGCTGTTCATGCATTCAGCACATGACCACTCACGTGCTGTTCATGCATTCAGCACATGACCACTCACGTGCTGTTCATGCATTCAGCACATGACCACTCACGTGCTGTTCATGCATTCAGCACAGAACCACTCACATGCTGTCCATGCATTCAGCACAGGACCACTCACATGCTGTCCATGCAATTAGCACATGACCACTCACGTGCTGTTCATGCATTCAGCATAGGACCACTCACGTGCTGTTCATGCATTCAGCACAGGACCACTCACATGCTGTCCATGCATTCAGCACATGACCACTCACATGCTGTCCATGCATTCAGCGCATGACCACTCACGCCGTAGCATAGCTCTGGCTACTAAGCAAACACTAGTAACATAATAAACATAAAATGTAAATAAGCTAATTTGTCGTATATGGATGAATGGGCCCTAGAAACCAGATAGAAACTGATAATGGTGCATGTGACTTCAGTTAAGTTTTGGTTAGCCACAGATGTCGAAACCAAGTACTTGCTCAATGGCTTTCCATATCTGGGGAAAGATGAAACCGGGCAAGCGGGTGAGCAACTGTCTGGTTTTGAGACTCGTGGAGCCTTACATGTGCAAAGGCAGAAATGTGACCAAGGACAACTTCTTCACATCAAATTCCCTGGCTGACAAGTTAATTGCAAAGTAGACTAGCCTGCTAGGAACAGTGAACAAACAAAGGCGGGAGCTGCCACCCTCTGCGCAGAACAACATACCAGCGGAGCTGTACTCCACATCAGTGATGGAGATTGGTAAAGCAACACTCACAGTGTACAGATGTATAATAAATAAGAGTGTTTGCATCGTCAGCACAATGCATCCCACTGGATCTGGTATGTGAGGTTCGTGATCCGCCAAGCAGGCCGCCATGGAAGCAGGTCCTGCGCTTCCTCTTCTCCATGCACCACAGCTCCCACTCGGGGAAAATCCCACACAATGTCAAGTTGGCAGGTGCAAACGAAACAAGGCCCATGAATACTGTGTGCATTGCAACCGATTTGTTTGTGGGGGCTTGCTCAAACAAAGCTCCGAATCTGTGTGCTGAATGTGGACCCCAAGCATAAAGAGAAGACGCGATTAATTCATGTTTAAAGGCACAAAACAGTATCAGATGCAGTCAACTGTTTTTATATCTTGTTATGAAAATATTTCCATGACTATTTATTTATGCAATTAATCCTTTACAATTGTTCATGCACTGGTGCTTTCGTTCAGTAATACAGCACATCGTTTCACCTGCACACCTGGCAGGATATATTATTATTGCAATCTATTTTGTTTCTACTTTGTCAAAAGAAGCCGTAACTAGACTTGATTAATTACTATAACTCTATTAGTAATCGAATCTACACGTTTAGTTGATCAAATGGAATACACTGTAATGTTTTTATTGTAAGGGAAACTAAAATTGGCTATAGGCCTGTGTTTTTTCTAGGACTTTGTAGAATTATACAAAACATATGTTTGACTCTAAACAAATAACTATTGTTGTCATTTTTATTGATATATTCCCATAAATATTTCTGCATGCAATGAGTCCTTTACAATAGTTCATACACTATTTATCAAGCATTTATTTAAGTATGTTTGCGCACCTTGCGGGTTGATATGGGAAGGGAAATGGAAAGGGGGATACCTAGCCAGTTGTACAACTGAATGCCTTCAACTGAAATGTGTCTTCCGCATTTACCCCAACTATTCTGCCCTTGAGTTGCGTTCCCATGCAAAACTAGACAGATAGCTAACAACTAAGTCTTCAATAAAACTCCCAAGGCGTAACTTTTCTTGAATGAATATATTGTAAACGTTTATGTTGTAAAACTGCAAAACACAGAAAAGAATATACTTTAGTATTCAATTCACACCAACATACTGTAGCTGTACATTATACATTTGAAGTTGCATGAATACAAAGCACGTGCTACGGTACCATGCATCTGGCATGATGCCAAACCATATAGCTAATTGCTTTCTCATATGGTAATTGACTAACTCCTTTCATTACTCTAATAATGTACAACCATCTATGTAGAATAACAAGGCATATTACACTAGAAACAGTAACAAAAATACAGTATTGTATATTTTACAATTCGTTTGCATGACGCACGAGCAAAGTAATACAGCTAACATCATACATGAAAGGCATTGCAATTTGTGAGTAAATGCAACCAACCAACATTGATATGTAAGAAACTCTATCAATAACAAGATTATCATCATTAGCTAAATGCTTGAATCGAACTTACAAACAAATATTTTCCAAGGCTGAAGCGTGACAAGAAATAACTACACTGAAAGACCTGCACCGTAGCGTTGTTTTTAGCTGCTTCTAAGCGTGCAGAACGAATTCTCTACTTCCTGTTTGTGTACACTCTAAGTACCAGAAAGCTCCACTAGGGGGCAAATAACATCATGGAACACAATGAAAATCCATTTTAACTATTGTAATAAAATAATCTGTTACCTTCTAACAGGATGGCAGCACACTCCCCGCCTGGTATAATGAAATTGTGCCACTATGAAATAAAACATATCAAGAAACAAATAATGTCCTTTCTATTTTTATCTTTTGTCTCTAGGATGCTTCAGAAAGAAGAACAACAATCTCTGAGATTGGTCTCAGAAACACCTTAGCAGCTCCTTGCTTGACAATTTTTAGTTCTACTTTCCTAACCTTTTTGTCAGTACTGGGAAATGTTTTGACCACAAGCCCGACTGGCCAGTCATTTCTGTGTGCCTGACTATCTTTCAATAAGACAACATCTCCCACTTTTACATTTGGCTTTTCTGCTGTCCATTTTCTGCGTCTCTGCAGCGTTGTCAGGTACTCCTGTCTCCACCTTTTCCAAAAGGTGTCAGCGAGACACTGGACTTGCTTCCACTGTTTTCCATGAAGGTCGTTCATGCTGAAGTATCCAGAAGGGGCTGAGGTAGCGCTGGTCTTTTGTGTCAGTAACATTGAGGGTGTGAGAATGGCAGGCATGTCAGGGTCCGTTGACACTGACACTAGGGGTCTCGCATTGATTATTGCCATAACTTCAGACATAAGAGTGCTCAAGACCTCATGTGTGAGACGAGTGGAGCCCGTCTGAAACAGCATAGCATCAAGGATACGTCTGGCAACCCCAATGAGTCTCTCCCAAGAACCACCCATATGAGACGAGTGTGGAGGATTAAATATCCAAGTACATCCCTTATCTGAGAGGTATTTAGTCAGTTCTGAGTCATTTGTGTCGATACTCAGTTCCCTGCAGGCACCTATAAAGTTTGTACCTCGATCAGAGCGTAGCACTTTTGCTGCACCACGGATAGAGAAAAAACGCCTCAGCGCGTTGATGAAGCTGGATGTGGACATAGATTCGATGAGCTCGATATGGACTGCTCTAGTAGACATACATGTAAAGAGCACCGCCCAGCGCTTGGAGTCTGCGCTACCACCTCTAGTGCGACGAGTTATGACATTCCATGGTCCAAACACATCAAGTCCAACGCTGGTGAATGGTGGTTCAGATGAGAGTCTGTCTGCAGGCAAGTCAGCCATCTTTTGGTCAACTAACCTTCCTCTAACCTTGCGGCAGGTGACACACTTGTGAATGATACCAGAGACCAGACGTTTGCTCCCAATAATCCAGAAGCCTGCTGCTCGAATAGCTCCATCTGAAAAATGCCGGCCCTGGTGAGCCACTTGCTCGTGATAATGTCTTACCAGCAGGGTGGCGACATGATGTGTCCGTGGGATGATGAGAGGATGTTTTTCGTCTTGTGACATGTCGGCGGAGGATAAGCGGCCTCCCACCCTCAGCAACCCATCCTTATCAATCACTGGGTTCAGTTTTTTGAGTGTACTTTGTTTAGGGAACTCTTTTCCTTTTTCAAGGCATTTGAATTCCTCTCTGAAGGCTTCATGTTGCACACAGTGAATGATTGCTGTTTTGGCTTGTGACAACTCACTTGTACCGCATGGTTTATTACAGTCATGCCAGCCTCTGCAGCTGGTGTTGTCCGCACCTTCATGGAAGGATCTGGCAACATGAATGAGTCGTGCTGTGGCTTGATTGAGAGCTTTCCAGCTTGAGAACCTCTCAAAGCGATGAGAGCCGAGTTGAGCTCCAGAAACCTTAGAGGCGAAGACAGTGACGTCTGGTCGAATCTCTGCGTCTGCGTGAGGCTCTACAAGGTCAAAATTTATGTTCTCAGGCTCACTTGAGTTTGTTTGGGTCAGGAAAGGTGGACCTGAGAACCAACTGGTGTACTTTAAGAGCGCAGCAAATATAGGCCTGGTTGCATGGTCTGCTGGATTGCTGTCAGTGTTTACATAACACCACTGATCTGGATGGGTAGACTTCCTGATGCGAGTTACCCTATTGGCAACATACACATAGAATCTTTTGGTGACATTGTGGATGTAACCGAGAACT
Organism: Salvelinus alpinus; assembly: GCF_045679555.1. Classification (NCBI taxonomy): domain Eukaryota; kingdom Metazoa; phylum Chordata; class Actinopteri; order Salmoniformes; family Salmonidae; genus Salvelinus; species Salvelinus alpinus. The sequence continues at coordinate 92,883,268 of NC_092090.1, forward strand.
ATCTTACTGTCTGTGTAGAACTTGGCCACATTTACATCAATGTCAATTTCGTCTCTGATCAGTTCATACATCTCAACAGCTAGCAAAGCCGCACACAGTTCTAGGCGTGGGATAGTGTGGGCCGGACGAGGGGCCAATTTTGATTTCCCCATGACAAATCCAACATGGCATTGACCTTCCGAGTCAATAACTCTCAGGTAGGCTACCGCTCCTATGGCTACTGTAGAGGCATCCGAGAAGATGTGTAGCTCTCTTCTTTGAGTGGTAGACAAGGAGACTGGGATGTAGGTCCGCTGAATATACATATGTTCCAACTCCATCAAAGAATCCTTCCACATTTTCCATTTCTCTTCTTTTTCTGGGGGAAGAGGGGCATCCCACTCACTCTGATCAGAAGAGAGTTCTCTGATTAAGGCTTTACCTTGCATTGTTATTGGAGCCACGAACCCAAGGGGGTCATAAAGACTATTCACTGTGGACAGGATGCCTCTCCGCGTAAAAGGCTTCTCATTGTGGGACACCTGGAATGAGAAGCTGTCTGTTTCCAGGTTCCAGGAAAGTCCCAGACTCCGTTGAAAGGGGAGAGGATCCACTCCTAGGTCCAGATCTTTTAAGTCTTTTGCACGGTCCTCCATAGGGAAGGCTTCCATAACTGTTTTGCTATTGGATGCAATCTTGTGTAGTTTCATGTTGGACTCCGCCAACATTGCTTGTGTTTTTCTTAGAATGTTGATAGCTTCTTCTGTTGTAGCTACTGATGTCAGCCCATCATCGACGTAGAAGTTCCTCACTACATATTGCTTGGGTTCTGATCCATGTTCCTTCTCACCCTGTAGCGCTGCTCGTCTCATGCAGTAGATGGCTACGGCTGGTGAAGGGCTGTTCCCAAATACATGGACTTTCATCCTGTACTCAGTTATGTTTCTATCTGGATTGTTGTCTTCATACCAGAGAAACCTTAAGTAATCTCTGTGATCCTCACGTACACCAAAACAGTAAAACATTTGTTGCACATCTGCTGTTAGTGCAATGCAATCCTTGCGGAAGCGCATTAGGACACCCAAGAGTGTGTTGTTTAAGTCTGGACCACTGAGCAGAACATCGTTAAGTGACACGCCTTGACACTTAGCACTGGAGTCAAATACTACTCTTATTTGTTCAGGCTTTTGTGGATGGTAAACACCAAATATGGGTAGATACCAACATTCTTTGTCTCCCTCTAGTGGCGGTGAAGGTTCGGCTTGGTCGTTATCCAGCATCTTTTGCATGAAGTCAATAAAATGACGCTTCATGTCAGGCTTTTTGTCTAAAGTCCTGCGAAGTGATGTGAGACGGTTTATGGCCTGCTCCCTGTTATTAGGAAGGCGACGTCGAGTGGGGCGAAAAGGTAGTGGAGCCACCCAGTTGTTTCCATCATCCTGGAAAACCTGTTTGTCCATAATGTCCAAAAAGGCTTTGTCCTCCACTGATGGTGCTGGTTTATCATCGTCTTGTGTTTTGTCGAACACGGAACATCCCAGGTTGTCTGTGTTCACAGTTGTGTTTGGATCTCTCGAGTGCATTGTAGAGGGAGAGATGTGTTTCTGAGCTACACTGTTGTAGTTCTCTTTTACCTGGATGATGTCAGGGCAAGGGCTCAGATAAGATGTGCGACCATTCTGAAGTATGTTTGTCCTGAACACGTTAACATTGGCTGGTCGGTGAGCCGTTCCCAGACAGACCTCACCCACGATGACCCACCCGAGGTCGAGTCGCTGTGCATAAGGAGTGTCGTGGGGCCCATTGATTTGCTCTCGTACCTTGTGTACCCTTAAGATGTCTCGTCCTAAGAGCAGGAGGATGGGAGCGTCTGGGTCCACAGCTGGAATTTTGTCCATAACTGGTTGCAGATGGGGATGATGATACGCAATGTCGGGGGAGGGAATCTCCGTCCTATCGTCTGGCATCATATCACACTCTATCAGAGTAGGGAGAGATAGCTGCATGTGTCCGTCTATAGACTCCACCATGAAGTTGACGGCTCTCCTGCCTGAAGTCTCTGTTACCCCAGAACAGGTCTTCATGGTGTATGGAGCAGAGTTGTCGTTGATGTTGAAGAGATTGAAAAACTCTGTCTTGGCCAGAGATTTGTTACTCTGTTCATCAAGCACTACATACATTTTGACAGCTTTCTCTCTTTTCCCAGCCGGATAAGCTTTAACTAGGCATATTTTTGAACATGATCTTGGATTAACTGCCTCACCACAGATCTCCGTACACTTTGAGGTGACAGATAGAAGAGCATCGTCACCTTGCTCCCCGCCATGCTCTTTCTCTGCTGTAGCAGTGTCTGTATTTGAAGGGGCTGGACCTGGATGCAGAGCAGCAAGATGTCTGTCGCTGTCGCACTCAGAGCACTTGATTGACACCTTACAGTCTTTAGCTCTGTGCTGAGTTGACCCACAACATCGGAAACAAATTCCATTCTCTTTGAGATATGATTTGCGCTCATCTAGAGTTTTGTACCTAAACCCACGACACTTTTTAAGAGGATGAGGTTTGTTATGTATCGGGCATTGATGGTCAGGGTTTTCAATCTTTGTCTTACTGGGTTTGGTTTGGTGGTCTGAGGGCTCAGATGACACATCGGTTTTGTATACAGTCACAGGTGTCTTGCTGCTGTACCTGGCAGGTTTCTCACTTTTCATAGACACCTGGTTAGTTGCGGTGTAGAGGGTGAAACTGGGGTCGTTTCTAGTTTTCGCCTGGTTCCTGATGAATCTCGAGAAGAACGAGAATGGTGGGAATGCTACCCGATAGTCCTCCTTGTATTTGGATCCCTGCGCAATCCATTTTTCTTGTAAACTGAATGGTAGTTTCTCTACTATAGGGTTTACCCCCCGAGATGTGTCCAGATAAGCGAGGCCTGGAAGGTACCCTTCTACTTTAGCACACTCCAGTTCGAGAAGAATGTCACCTAGTTCTCTTAGTTTGTGATTGTCTTTGTTAGCCAGTTTTGGAAAATCATCAATTTTCTTCAACAGTGCATTCTCGATCACTTCAGGTGTACCATAGCACTCTTCTAGTCGTTGCCAGACCATGTTAAGCCCTGCTGTTGCGTTGAAAATATGGACAGATCTAATTCTGTTTGCTTGCTCAGACGACTCTGCCCCTAGCCACTTGGTAATTAGATCTAACTCTTCCCTGGCTGATAAATTCAAGTCTCTGATCGCATTGAGAAAGGATGCTTTCCATGCCCAATAATTTTCAGGGCGATCATCAAACTTCAGGAGTCCGGAACTCACCATCTCACGGCGTAGGAGGTACTTGATGAGGTCTGGTGCCACTTGTGACTCAGGGACGCTTTGTGTGTGTGACTGGAAGTGGGCTTGTTTTCCATTTACACCATGCTGCTGTTCATTTCTTTTGAACGGAGAGTCTCTGCTCATGTTCTGTTGTTTGCTACTTTCTGGATTATGGTATGTAGCTGGGTCAACACTAAGCTCTTGTTTCTCCACTTCAAATGGAAGTTCAGCAAAGTAGGGCCTAGCATGTTGTTGCACATACTCACAGGTACGCTGGACTGGACTTAAGGGCTGTGTCCCTGTGTCTAGTTCTTTGTGAAGTTCTCTGCGTTCTGATCCTACAGCTTCTTCAAAGGCTGCAGCTTCAGCCAACGCAGCAGCAGCTGTTCTCTCAACTTGGAGAACATATAAACTTGCCTCGAGGTCAGCTTTTTGCTTCAACAAGCTGGCCTCTATTTCTGCCTTTTGTTTCATCACAGAAGCTTCCTTCTCAGCATAGGAGACTTGTGCACGCGCTGCGTCTGCCTTGGCGCGTGCTTTGATGGCTGCAGAACTCACCGTTGAGGATCTGCTTGACTGTTTTGATGACCTTGATCTTGTAGATTGAGACTTGGTCCCAATGTGCTGAAGAGGCTCCTCCATCTCTCTCTGTCGAACTCTTGGCTCTGGTTGTTGTACCGTAGACTGCTGGTCTTCCATAGGAACAGAGGCTTTGTTGGCTGATGAATGTAGAAACAAAACCACCGTGTGTGGTTATTCTTGAGCTTGAGCCCGCCGTGATGATGTTTTTTTACTATTCTGCCCTTGAGTTGCGTTCCCATGCAAAACTAGACAGATAGCTAACAACTAAGTCTTCAATAAAACTCCCAAGGCGTAACTTTTCTTGAATGAATATATTGTAAACGTTTATGTTGTAAAACTGCAAAACACAGAAAAGAATATACTTTAGTATTCAATTCACACCAACATACTGTAGCTGTACATTATACATTTGAAGTTGCATGAATACAAAGCACGTGCTACGGTACCATGCATCTGGCATGATGCCAAACCATATAGCTAATTGCTTTCTCATATGGTAATTGACTAACTCCTTTCATTACTCTAATAATGTACAACCATCTATGTAGAATAACAAGGCATATTACACTAGAAACAGTAACAAAAATACAGTATTGTATATTTTACAATTCGTTTGCATGACGCACGAGCAAAGTAATACAGCTAACATCATACATGAAAGGCATTGCAATTTGTGAGTAAATGCAACCAACCAACATTGATATGTAAGAAACTCTATCAATAACAAGATTATCATCATTAGCTAAATGCTTGAATCGAACTTACAAACAAATATTTTCCAAGGCTGAAGCGTGACAAGAAATAACTACACTGAAAGACCTGCACCGTAGCGTTGTTTTTAGCTGCTTCTAAGCGTGCAGAACGAATTCTCTACTTCCTGTTTGTGTACACTCTAAGTACCAGAAAGCTCCACTAGGGGGCAAATAACATCATGGAACACAATGAAAATCCATTTTAACTATTGTAATAAAATAATCTGTTACCTTCTAACAGGA